>NW_006770868.1:1154112-1170552 GCF_000442215.2 Lipotes vexillifer
TTGTGGTACGCGGGCCTCTCACTGCTGTGGCCTCTCCCGTTGCGGAGCACAGGCTCCGGACGCGCAGGCTCAGCGGCCATGGCTCACGGGCCCAGCCTCTCCGCGGCATGTGGGATCCTCCCGGACCGGGGCCCGACCCCGTGTCCCCTGCATCGGCAGGCGGACCCTCAACCACTGCGCCACCAGGAAAGCCCCCTGCATCTTTCTTAAAAGCACATTTTTTTACTTCCTTTCCCTCCTTAATGTCCTCCCTTGGCTCCCCATTAGGTCCCCATAAACTCTAGCCAAGTCTGTTCTATGCACTGCTGTAGCCCCAGGGCGTGGACATAGAGGGGGGCGGGGAACACCATAGGAATGAGCAGATGCACCATCTGGGGAGGGTGGCCCCCCCATCTCCAGCCTCGAGCCTCTCCCTCCCCCCACCGGCACATCCTGCTGGGGCCCGCACTGAGCTGCTTTCACTCCCCAACATCACCTGCCTCTGAGCCTGACCTCCGCTTCCTCCCAACTCCTACTCATTCTTCAAATCTCAGCTTTCCCTTGACCTCCACCCAGGGGGTCCATAGTAAAGAGCATGCCTAACCTTCCTGAGCAGGCAGACGATGCTGGCACTGCTCTAAGCAGTCAGGTGTTTGTCAATCCATCGTGGAGTCAGGTGGGTGATCACCTTTTTACACCCAGTAAGGGTGAGGCCAGAATCTCAAGCCATGAGGCTCCTGGCCCCCACTTACATCAGCTTCCCTCTTAATCATCTGTATATGGAACTTTCCACCCTGGGTGGTGACTGCCTGTTTACTTGCCTGACCCCTCTGCTGCCCACGGGCTCCATAAGGGGAGGGACAGGGTCTTGTTCCCTGCTGAGTCCCCAGCACCTGCCATAGTATCTGATAATAAGAATTAGGATATAGATCAACATTTACTGAGTGTTTGCTACATTCCAGGCACTTTCAAAATGTTTTATGTGTTTTACTCAATTCCCACAACAATCTCATGAGTTATATAGGTACTATGGTTATCCCCATTTTACAGATAAAGAAACTGAGGCACAGAGAGATTAGGTTAGTAACTCAAGCCTCACAGCCAGTGGCAGAGTTGGAAGTTAGACTCCAGCCATCCAGCCCAAGCTGTGCATTCATTTTTCTCCATCTGACTTGTTTCACTCAATACCCTCAAGTTTCATCCATCTTATTACAAATGGCGAATACTGTATGATTTCACTCTTGTGGAATATAGAAAACAAACTAAATAAATAAATAAACAAAATCAAACACATAGATATAGAGAACAGAGTAGTGGTTACCACAGAGGAAGGGGCAGGGGGAGGGCAAAATGGGTAAAGGGGATAAACTGTATGGTGACAGATGGAAAATAAACTTTTGGTGGTGAGCACACTGTTGGGTATACAGAAGCAGAAATATAACGTGTACACATGAAACCTACATAATGTTATAAACCAATGTTGCCTCAATAAAAAATAAACTTAAGAAAACAACAGTGAGGTGGCTGTCTCAAGGCCCCGTGGCTTCTTCGTGACAGAGCTGGGATTGGAGAGCTGGCCTGTGCTTCTAATTACCGTGCTCAACACCATGATTTCACGGACCCTTTAAACAAGGGCTTCCACCTATTAACAAGAGATGTTGCAAACTTCTGCGAACAAAACTCAGTATAAGTCATTCCTCAGTGAGGGGAAGTTGCCCCTCTGCTTCTATTGGTGCTGTGAAGCAAACCTCCCTAGGGAGAGGCAGCCCCCCAGTTTCCTCTCCATCCTCAGCTGTATTTTCTACTGGAAGATTCTCTAACAGAACTGATTTACCTCTGTTCATTCTACACTTCGCAAGACAAGAACTCAAGCCAACTGAAAGGAAAGTTTATTCATTGCTTTTTTTTCACTAACTGATGGCCAGTGAACACCTGTGCTGGGTGCTGGGCACCTACAATTTATCAGGACCAGGTCATAGCTCACAGACTAGTGCAGGGAGAGAGCCAAGAAGGCAGGAAAATAAACGACTGGGCGGTGATGCCCAATGGTCTATACGCAGGGAGTTATAGGAGCCCACAGAAGGTACCCCGTCCCACCTGGAGGAAACAAGGTAAAACGTAATATGAGCCATGAAGGAATCAGCCAGGAGAAGTGGGGTGGGGACAGAGTGACAGCACGTGCAAAGGGGAGGAGGTGAGCATGAGGGAAGCCCACCCTGAGGACCAAACACCTCAGCATCCCTGGGCCATGGAGTGTGTGGCAGGGAGTAGGGAAAAGCCAGGGCGGTCAGAGTGAGGACTCGATCCCGAGGGCAATGGGAGACCATGGAAGGCAGGTGCAGAGACACATTTACTGTCTCCTGCTCATCCCTCCTTTCCCAGCCCCTGGCAGCTGGCGGTGGCCATGTGTCCACTTCCGGCCAATGTGCTGTGAGCAGAGGAAGTGAGATGCGTCCCTTCCAAGCTGAAGCACCTAAGACCCCGTGCACGGACCTGCAGCCCTCCTACCTGCCGCAGAGACGCTGGAGCCATGTGCAGCTAAAAGATGGAAGCACTGGGACATGGAAGGGGCCATTCCACAGGGAGCTGCCCTGGAGAGGCATGAGCCCCACAGCGGAATTTGTGTGAGTGAAGAGTAAACAGTTCAACCACTGAGACTCCGAAGCTTGTTTACAGCAGCTGGTGTAGCGAGTCCAGCCTGATTACATCGGTAGGTGGAGAACGAGACACACGGTGACTCATGGTGGGGGAGATGCTTTGGCTGAGCATTGCAGGTATCAAATTAAAGTTGGATCCAAAATACTGAGGTTTGAGTTCATGCCCATTGGATTTCTACCCCAGTCTCTGTTCCACAGGCTGAAATCTCTGTCTTGTACAGAGATTTGTTTGGTAAGTGGTGGAGTCAAAAGAGGACTGGGGGCTGGGCCGTCTCCAAGGCAGCCTTGACTCAGCACCCCGTGGAGAAGCAGACAGGGGGCGGAGGACCATCAGGGGCTTGAGTGACAGAGAGCGAACCTCTCGCCTGACCCTGCTTCCTCCCTAGAAGGAGGTAAAGACATTTCTGGAGCTTTGGCAGCCATATTATGACTCTGAGATGACAAATCTGAGGACAAAGGTCAACTCAGAAAGGTGTCTAGGGAAAGGTCTGGGTCTCTGGTGACACTCATGGTAGGAGGCATCCTTTTACTTCTGCTCTCCAGACCTCTTGTTAAAAGAGCAAATATTCTCATCCTTTCAGCTCCTGTTATCAGGGTTTTTGCTACCCACAGCCTAACACACCCTAGCAAATATGCTTTTCTCCTTCACAAATGCAATCTATCAATAGTGTAAATGGTTAACTCAGCCCAGGATGATGGGTCCCACTGATGACTCAAGAAAAAAAGCCAGCTGTCTCTGGAGACTGTCATATCCACCTCAGGTACATCCAGAATCCAAGAGACAGAGGAGCTGGAGCTGGCATTTTTGCATCTCCTTAGTTTGGGATCTTGGCCTCTGTTCCTGCAGGTCGTGGGCATTCAAGGTCTGTGTTAAAAACTTCACAGCACCAGGCCTGTATCAGAGGCCGATCTGATGCCAACCGCTCTCGTGTTTCACATCTCCTTCCCAGCAGCCCCACAGCCATCTGTGAGGGGAGCTTTACAGGCAGACTTAATCATTTTCGATGCTTTACACATCTGTGGGAGACGGCCAAGCCTGTGCCCAGGCTGCCGTGGCCTCCTACAGACAAATCCCTGTTCCCCCAACCAGTCAGGTTTCCATCACTCTCCTGTCTGCCTCAGCAAACAGAACCCTGAGCCCAGCAGATGACATACCAGTGTTTACTTCGTTTTAAAAATTATTTTGTCTCATCGCACAGATACTAGTCTTAAATTCATAGAAAGTAAGAGTAGAAGTAGAAGGCATTTGAGAGGTCAGTGGGCCCAGGGAATTCATTATACAGATGGGAAGACTGAGGCCTGCAGAGGAGGTGGAGTTGGCCCATGCTCATGCTATGACTTAGAGACAAAGCCAGAACTAAAACTAGGTCCCTGTGGATACTGAAAAATCTCTTAAACATAAACTGGACAAAAATACCTATATGTACATGCAAGTATTACAATAAAGTACAAGGATGTTCCTTCTCAGTTTTGAAATGAGATCATAAAGAACTTGTGGTCAAGTGTACATAAGGCAGAAACCCTACTTAAAGTGGGTTGATTGTCTAAAATGCTTATGGCCTCAGTAATCGAGAAGTCCAGAGACATGCCCGACTTCACCCAGTAAGTTAAGAAATCTCTCCTCTGGACTCTCCATCTCCTAGCTCTGCCGTCCTCCATGCTGGCTGGTGGACAGGGTCTCCCCATGAGGTGGCCAGACAGCCCTCAGCATCCCCAGGCTCACATCCAATCACCTTTACAACCCCAGAGGGAAGAAAGTGCCCCCTGTCAAGACCCAGGGCCGACCCTCCTCTGAACAGCTAACTGCAGCCAGGGGACGCAGTGCTCAATCCACCCCCCGACCACCTGAACAGGAGTAGGCGGGGTCCTCCCAGAGTACCTAAGCTTTATAAGAAGTGGGGAAGGGGGTTTTTCAAAACACCAGATGCCCATGTCAGTAAGGAATGTGCACTGTAGTCTCTTTGTTGCCCCTACAGACCCTAAAAAATGACTCCCACATATGAATGAATGAATGAATGGTGTTTCATGAACACGGACTTCCTGAACCATTCATGCTGAGTACTTATACCATAAAGCCACAAGGACTTTCCAGTCTCTCTTCATACTTCCCCCAAGTCGCACCCCAAGTTCTCTGCAAGATGTTGGAGAAGCCAGTGAGTAGGAAAGGCAAGAAGCCACCTATTTCGATTGTTCCAGTGAATCAAGAAAGGCCCCCACCCAGTCAAAACCTTCTCGCCCAAGCACTCCCCACCATGACAGGATCCCTCACCTTAGCAGCACAAAGGACTATCGTAGACTGAAGAGCACAGGCTTCTGAATCTGATAGACCAGGGTTCAAACCCCAGCCCAGCCCCTTATTAGCTGATGGTCCTCGCACACATTCCTTCCCCTCTCTGAGCTCAGTGTTCTCATCGGTGAGGTGGGCATAACCACCAAACCTGCCCCCGGGAGCAGTGGGAGGGTCAGGTGACAGGATGGGCAGTCTGTAGCACAGCGCTTGTGACACTTCCTGGATGACACTATTAGCTATTCTGGGTCCCAGAGGGCCACTCTTAACCCCTTTGACACCCAACATACTTATCACATCAGCACTTGCTTTGCAGGGAACAGAGCCCTCTGGGGACGGGGATACAGCTACACTTTAACAACAAGGGAGTGGACGAGGTGTCCAGAGCATGAGAAAAACAAACCCATGGGGCTACCACAGTCAACAGAAAACTTCTGCAAACATTTTCTCGCTTAATCCCCCCCAATAATCCTGACAGAGATCCTGTTATTGCTCCCCTTATACAGATGAGGAAAATGGAGGCTCAGAAAGACTGTCACCTGCCCAATTTACACAGCTAGCGAGTGACTCCAAGATCAGGGCTCTTTCCACCGTCTTTCATATATGGGACCAGAATCCAAGCACCTGGTCCCACTCAGGGAGCCACACTTCACACCTGGAGAGGAACCTTCCGAAATGCCCCAGAAGAGAGGTTCATGGAACAGGACAGAGATATTTATGTAGCCAGATGCTGAGCTGTCTCCTTACAGCCCTCCCCTTCCCCCATTAAGAGGGTCTGCCGCTTCCAGCTGTGACCTGGGACAAGTGACAAAGCCACTTTGAGCCTCCCCTCCGTGTAGCGACGTAGCATTAGTGCCTTCCTCATAGGCTGCTGTGAACTGCGGCAGGGATGGAGGTGACCCACCATCCTTCCCTCATCATTTCTGAGGGGAGCTCATTTCTGAGGCAGTGCAACTGTGATTCAACCCTCCCCCCTCCATCAGTGAGGTGGCATGTGGTCCAAGTCCACCCAGAGTGCCCCATCCGCCCTCCCACAGTGACTGGGGCAGGGCTGGGCACATGACCTGAAGACGACCCATCCAGTCCCTGCAGGACCTTTATGAAAAGACCTCTGTTTCTGCAGGAGTGGCTAAGCTTGGCCTGCTGGAGGCCACCACCTCCAATCTGCAGCTGGGAGTGGGGTCAGATCCAATGGAACCAAGTGGACTGGGAGTGACGGAGGGGAAGTTTTCCCAAAAGGAAATCAAGATGCTGTTTCTGGAAGAAGAGGGAATGTGGGCTAGGCTGTCCAAAACAACAGATGGTCAACACAGACATTATCACCAGGAGGTTCCAGGAACTGAGCAGCCCTGTTGCCAAGTATCAGATCATGGGGTTCCTGGAGATCCCACATTACCCGGAACACTTACCAATCAATTCCCAGTCCAGAAGGAGGGTCCAGGTCAGAAAGTGATTCCAGGACCCCCAAATGAGGCACGGAGGAGTTGAATTCGCTCCTCAGCTTAAATGCGGGACTCAGATTATTTCAGTTTTATCTGCAACTCACCGCTCTCTTGCTGACATTATTCTGTCAGGATGCTTCTCTAGTGCCAGGTTCTGCTTTCGCCCAGCGGCCTCCCTGGGGCTTCGTTGTAAACAGAAGATTGGATGTAGATGAGCCAGGAGCGGCAGAACTGCAGCGGTGAGATAACAGATGCAGCTGTGCAGTGAAAGCGGGATGAAGTTTGAGTCTCTTTCTCTGCTGGTGCACCCCCATCACCTGCTCCCCTCCAGCAGCACTCGTTGAAAATGATCTAATGCTATCTAGGTGTCATCCATCAGCCCTACCACATGCCAAACCAACTCAGCACCTGGTCCTGCCCATTCTCCCACCTGAATCTTCAAACTCCACTCTTTCTTGCCCATCCTTTTCCCTGTATCACCTCTGACTGTAGCATCCCTCTCACGGATCTCCATACCTCCACCCTTGCCATCCAGAAGCCACTGTTATCTCTTCAAGAAGCAAATATGGCCCTAGTATCAACTCCCCTCACTCATTAACATCCTTCTATAGGTCCCTATTGCTCTCAGAATAAAGTCCAGGCAACCTTGGCATGGCTTGGAGAAACCTGCATGCCCCGGCCACTAGCTAACACTCCTTTCTACCTTTCTGTCACTGTCCCACAATGAACTTTAGGTTCCTCAGGTGCACTAAGTTCTCTCACCTCTCTGGGGCCTTTGCATGTGCTGTTCCCTGTGCCTGCAACACTACCCTCCCTTTCTTCACCTACTTAAATCCTAGCCATCCTTCAGTTCTCAGCAGAGAACCCATTATCTGTAGAAATGTTAGTTTCCCCTCCTGCAGGCTCCCATAGCACCCCGCTTTTTGCTGATTGTGAGTAAATTTTAATTCTTTATTTGCCATAAAAACATATATACACACACAGAATAAGCACTTTATGGGAAGGGACCTTGGCTAACTTGTTCACTGTTTCCTCAGCACAGTGCTTGGTACATAAAACATATCCAGTGAATGATCTGTTAAATGAAATGAATTTCCCAAATACATATCATCCCTAGTTGACACTTTTTAGTTTTTTATTGAGGCATAATGCACATATAGAGAAGTGTGCACGTCATCAGTGTACAGATTGGGGTGATTACAAAACAAAGCTGCTGCAAACTTTAGTGCACAGGTTCTCCTGTGAATATGTGCTTTAATTTCACTTGGGCAAATGCCTAAAATTGAAATGGTTGGGATAAGTGCATATTCAGCTTTACAAAGAGACTGCCAAACTGTTTCCAAAAGTAACTTTACCATCTCACATTCTCACTACCAAAGTCTGAGAGTTGCAGTTGCTCTACCTCTTTGTCAACACTTGGTATTGCCCATTTCTTTTACTTTAGCCATTAGCATAAGTGTTTAGTGGTATTTCATTGTGATTTTATTTGCATTTCCCTAATACATAATGAGTTGGAACATCTTTTCATGTGCTTATTTCCATTGGTATATCTTCTTTGATAAGGTATATTTTCAAATCTTTTGAGTTTCAGAGTTCTTCATATATTGTGTATACAAGCCCTTTATCAGGTAAGTAATTTACTAATATTTTCTCCCATTCTACAATTTGTCTTTTCCTTCTCGTAATATCTTCCAAAGAACAGAGTTCCTAATTTTGGTGAATTCCAATTTATCAGTGTGTTCTGCAGTGTGAAAACTTTCTCTGGGCCATAAGCCAAGACAATCATAGAACTCATATTGATTCCTTTCTCTCAGAGATAAATGTTATCACTGTTATATATGATCATATGATAGATGGGTTTTTTTCCCCTAACTTTTTAGTAATTTAAAGGGTAAATCCAGCCCTTGTTACTTCATCTTGGTTTGAGTAAAAATCTCCACAAGTTTTGATACTTAATCTTCTCGTTATCATTCAGTTGAAAATATTTTCTAATCTCCATTGTAATTTCTTCTTTGACGTATCAGTTATTTAAAAGTAGGTTGCTTACTTTCCAAACAAATGGGAATTTTCTAGTTATCTTTGGATTAATTTCTAGCTTAATTCTACTATAGTCAGAAAGTATATTCTGTGTCATTTCAGTCCTTTGAAATTTGTTGAGATTTGCCTTATGGCCTAACATGTGGTCTATTTTGTTAAATGTTCCATGAGCTCTTGCCAATAATGTGCATTCTGTAGTTCTTGGGTGCAATGTTCTATATATGGCATTTAGGCCAACTTATTAATAATGTTGATTGACTATTCTAAATCCTTAGCTGTTTTTAATCTGTTTTTTTCTATCAGTTACTGATAGAAGCATATTAAAATCACTTAATATGATTGGGATTTATCTATTTCTCCTTTTAGTTTTGTTGATTTGGGGGCTGTTATCAGATACAGATTTAGAATTGCCATATCTTCCTTATGGAGTGTGCTTTTTGTCCTTATGGAATGTCCTTCTTTACCTCTAGTAATATTTTTACCTTAAAGTACACTGTCAGATAACACAAATATCTGAATTTTCTGTGGTTCTATTTCTGTTGCCTGTATCTTCTCTTGGTTTTTGTTCTAATCTTGGTTTGTTTGTTTTTGTATTTCTGCTTAATTTTTTTATTGTAGGTGGAAAACGTAAAGGATTTTAACCTCTGCATCATATTTTCTTAGACTGGATTCTCCAGAAAGTAGAAGCTGAGACCTCGACCTGCATACAGATAGTTCATTTTGGGTGGTAATCCAAGAGCACAGGAGTGGGGTTCTGAGCAGAATATCATGGGGAAAGAGAAAAAGCCAATTCCTGGGTACATCCTTGAGTTGGTCATTACCTTGGGCTACTGGTGATTGATCCTGCCAAGACCTCCTTAAAAATGTAAATGTATCTCAAACTTTTACTTCCTGAAGAATGGAAGGGAGAAGCACTTACTCCCCGACTCACATCTCCCGTTGATCAAGAGTCGCTCCGTGAGTGGATAACTCCCTTTTACTTCCAGGATCTATGTGCATGAATGAAAGGCAGGTTCCCACAGGCAGAGGCACCAGAGAACCCCTGGCCTGGGAAGTTAGAGATACACAGGCTGAGGCAGTGTTGTTGAGTGACATCTGTACAAAGCTAGCTCTGGCAGCTGTGGCTGGAATAAAATACAGGGCAATAGGATGTGAGGAAGAGCAAATAAATACTCCACTCTCTTTCCAAAGATTTACCTTTGCTTCTGGCGGACAACTTGGTTAGGAAGAGATCAACTTAATCAGGGATTCAGATGACTCATTGCTGGGCTTCAGTCTTTCTGAGAGAGGATCTGTTTCTAGTTCATCTTTACTCCTAGGGAGCAGCTCTCCAGGGCTCCAGCTCAAATCCTAGGCTGTTTACCAGGGCCCTTCTTCCTTGGCAGGCTCTGAATGCCAGTGTTTGTTGCCCTAGCTCTATAAATCTGCCAAGGATACTGCTCAGCCCATCAGCCTCAGCCTCTGCTTCCAAATCGGCAAATGCCTCAAAGGGAAAACTGTTTGAAATATCAGACTCAACCCTGGGAGCTTCTCTTCTTTTCTGGGATCTTGGCCCCTCAAATCCTGCCTGCCTTAGCAGCTTTCTAAAGCCTTCAAAAGGATTTTTTTTGGTTTGGGTTTTCCATTCATCCTCAGCAGAAAGATTGGCCCAAGACAAGCTAGACAGCCATTGCCAGAAGCAGGACACCCTCAGTTGCCCATGAAAATGTTACAGAGGTGAACATGGCACCTCGATGTGTTACAAACAGCCATAAAGAATAGAATCACCTCAAAAGACAAGTTTGAGCTCTATATCCATTAAAGAATGGTTTCCTTCTCTGTCATCTCTGCTTTGCAGGATCCCCCCAGGGCTGGCACAATGCCTGGCATTTAGCACATACTCAATATGTGTTAACTGAATAAACAACCTGCAAACAGAGTTGCTTTCTGTGTCTGTAGAGAATGCCTGTGAGGTTGGGAAGAGCATCCCCCATCTCAAAGTCTGTCTCTTTGGGGCTGCTGAGAAGCTGAGGTGGGGTTTCACAGACTTTATCAGTCATAAGACCCTCTTGCAAACACTATGAAATCAGCTCATTTCTGGATCCACTCTGCAGATTCTCAGCCCTACAGCCAGTGTCCATCGAGAAAATCTACCCACTGTGACAATGGCCCCAGCACTACTATTTGCCCAGGGCCTGAAATTCCTGATTCAAGGAGGACTCAGGCTAGGGACTCGCTTGCAGAGGACCTCCTGGCTAGAAAGAGCTGGGGCTGAAGGTACAATATCTGCGGGGATGGTGTCCTCCAAAATATATGACCCCCAGTGACTTTGGATGGTGGGGGAACCACTTTAAAGAGCACTGAATCAGAGAGTGGGTGGCTCCTTTTCTAGCCTCCTTTAGGATAAAGGCTCAGCATGGTGCCAGGATGTCTTTAACAGTCCTCTAACAGCTGTCATTTTCCCCTTCAACAAAAAAGGGGCAGGTCTCAGGTTAAGAGCCTTCTTAGGCAACAGTATCTGGATGGTATATAACATTATTTCCATTGTAGTTCTGTTTCCTGGTAAATCTTATTTTTAGAACATGATCTTGACTTTCTATTTACATAAGTTTCCTTTAAAGTAAACTCATGTGATGTTATGTAAACAAAAAATATTAAGTTAGTAGTAGCCTGAATCATATGTAAATATGGCCAAACTGATGAAGGTTGTGTGCAAAGAAGTGAATTTTTTTTTTTTTTTTTTTTTTTGTGGTACGCGGGCCTCTCACTGTTGTGGCCTCTCCCATTGCGGAGCACTGGCTCCGGACGCACAGGCCCAGCGGCCATGGCTCACGGGTCCAGCCGCTCCGCGGCATGTGGGATCTTCCCGGACCAGGGTACTAACCCGTGTCCCCTGCATCGGCAGGCGGACTCTCAACCACTGCGCCACCAGGGAGGCCCCAAAGAAGTGAAATTTGAGGCACAGTGCACTTACGGAGTTCTCCTTCATTGGTAAAGGACAGGTAATAATGAGAATAAAAGATGTGACATAGGGAATCCAGAGCGCAAGAGACCCAAAGCAAAGGGCCTAGCCCTCTAGGGCTTATCACCTAACCAGGGAGGAGCCAGGTGAGTGGGACCAGATGGTCAAGCTGCTTGAAGTGCCTCCCCTGGCATGTGTTCCATTGGGTTACGATGCCCATTTACCAGTGATCCTATTTCCAATATAAACACTGTCTGAGGAACCGAGCATCCTCACTAGCACCCCTGCCCCGAGACTGAACAGGGACATGTGTGGGCATCAGAATGAGGAGGTGGGGGAGGAGAGAACTTTCCTGTGGGTGCCTCTGGGACTTGAGAGACATGGAAAGAGTTCTGGAGAAGGATTGAGGTCCCTTTTTCATAAGCATTCGCAAAACACTGTCAGTGGGCCCTTGAACCTTCACAAAGGTGGACCTAATACTCACCGACAATGGGGCAAATCCTCCCACTTCCAGAAGCTTCTGAGTTCCTGAAATGAAGGCCATTGATTGGATCGGTACAAATTCGCTGCAAAAAAATGTAACGTCCATTCCATTCCTGGGTATGTATCTGGAAAAAAATGAAAACACTAATTCAAAAAGATACATGCACCCTGATGTTCACAACAGCACTATTTACCGTAGCCAAGACATGGAAGCAACCTAAGTGCCCACCGACAGACAACTGGATAAAGAAGATGTGGTATATATACAATAGAATATTACTCAGCCATAAAAAGAATGAAATTCTGCCATTTGCAGCAACGTGGATGGACCTAGAGAATAGTACGCTTAGTGAAATGAGTCAGACAAATACTATATGTCACTTATATGTGGAAACTAAAAAAATAATTCAAAGGAATGTATATGCAAAACAGAAACAGACTCCAGACATAAAACACAAACTTGTGGTTACCCAAGGGAAGGGGTAAGGACAAATTAGGGGTTTGGGATTAACAAACTACTATATAAAAAATAGATAAGCAACAAGGACTTACGATATAGCACAGGGAATTATACACATCATATTGTAATAACCAACAATGGAGAATAATCTGCAAATACTGAGTTACTATGCTGTACGCCTGAAACTAATATTATAAATCAACTATATTTCAATTAAAAAAAAAATAAGCTCTGCAGACACTGTAGCTGGGAGGGGCCAGAGAAAGCCGATGGTCCTGCCCATCCCATTGACCTAAGATGAACAACTTTTATTTCCCCCAAACCACCAAGACAGTGACAGAATCACCCACAGTACCCACACCCACATTTACTTTCGCATCATGCAGCTTTCACAAATGAGTGATTGGGAAAGATATTTGTCACAGAAAACATTTTGGGGATGTAGCCACCAAACTGATGGAACATTTTTCTACTTTAATTTCCATCTTGTGCTTCCTGCAGAAGAAACAAATGAGTTAAGGAGCCTCTCCTGGAAGGCAGAAAACAAATATGCATGTTTCAGAACCAGGAAACATCCCTCTGTAAGGGATGTAAGGAAAAGAGAGGAGGAAAACGTGAAATGGCATCCCAAGGGCCCCGTGCGGTAGGCAAATGTGTTTTGTTTAGAACAAGGAGTGTGGTTGGATTTTTTCTTTTTAATGTTTAAAAATGTAAAAATTCAGAGATTTAAAATAAAAGTCCAGCTGTCTGGCTTCTCTGGAAAAATCAGCTCTGACTGCACTGGTAGGAAAGATGGCAACTACCAGGCAGAGTGAGATAACCGAGGTACATGATCTCCACTCTGCCTCCACCACTCCCAGCCCCCTTCACTCATTAGTGTTCCCTCTGGAGTGATCAACTGCCCTCGATTTGCCCCAGATGGTTCTGGTCTGAAAATGGAAAGTCCCATGTCCTAGGAACCCAGCTAGTTCTGAACAAACCAAGACGGTCGTCCACCTTGCATATCTGCCTGGTCCCAAGAAACATAGTAGATAATACTCACATAATTCGTGTCACATGCTAAGCATAGTTCTAAGCATCTTAACCAGACTAACTCACTTAATCCTCAACCCTATGAGGCAGGTACTAAAACCATCACCATTTTACAGATGAGAAACTGAGGCACACTTAGCTGAGGTCATACCCAGCCTGGAGGACTCTGCTATGAGCTGGGACTTTGGTCTCATTCCTGGTATTGGGTCTCTAATCCAGGTGAGCCAAGGTCCCTCATTTTAGGCTGATGTGTGAGGAGGGCACATGACCTGCTTCTTACCCACTTATCCCCGTGGCTCTTTGTGGCAGATGTATTCCTTGCCTACCCAACAGCTAGTCCCTGCCCTTCTCGCTCATATTACAGAACCTCAATTTTGTGAAGGCTGAACATGTTCGGGAAAAGTACCTAGATGGTCCCCAGTATGGTAATATCACTCCCCTTTCTTGGTTTGATTGGCTTATGGCAAGGTATGCAGCCCAGTTCTAAAGAATGAGGCTCAAAGAGAGATACGGGGAGGAGTTTTTTCCTTGGAAGGTTTTTTTTTTCCTGATGAAGCAGTTACATGAAGAAGGCCTCCTCCTACTTTACTGCTTTAATGAGATTGTGTGCAGATGAAGTACTTGGAGCTGTGGCAGCTATTTTGTGACCACGGGACAGGCCTAAGGATGGAAAGTCAACAGATTCAGGATGGTGGAACAGAATAGTCCAGCCACCAAACCACTCATGGAGTGACCCACTTCCAGATTATTTTACGTATTGACACTGTTTCTTGCAACTGTTGCTTGCAACTGAACGTATCCTAACTAATACACCATGGAACCCTCAAGAATACCTCTGCTTTTCCCATGAAGTCTGGGAAATGCTCCAGACTTCAATGCTGGAGAAAATACTCCCTATTTTCCTTCTTTCTATGCCCCACCATGCCCTTGTGGGGGACTTCCAAGGTTTAGGGGCACATCCTAAGCATGAGGTACCCCAGACCAGTCTCACTATGCCAGCCACATTAAAGGAGAGAGAGAGAGAGAGAGAGAGAGAGAGAGAGAGAGAGAGAGAGAGAGAGAGAGAGAGAGAGAGAGAGAGAGAGAGAGAGAGGGTGGACTTTCATAAAACCTAATTTGGGATATGATATAATGAAAGACAAGAAGAAATGAACCTAACAGAAGTCTTTTTCAAGAAAATTGTATCATATAATGAAGGTATTGTGTTCTCATTTGAAAGCTGAGAGAGGGAGAGAGAGAGAGAGAGAGAGAGAGAGACTGGTTGATAAGCCAAAAGGTCAGAGAGAGAGAGAGAGAGACTGGTTGATAAGCCAAAAGGTCACCATGCAGAAGAGAACCAATTCAAGAGCAGGGACATGTTTCCCCCCAATTCACTCAATAAGTAACATGCTGAGTTTCTACCAAAGGCCAAGAACTGTCCCATTTGTGGTCCCTTTCTGTCCCTTCAAAGCACCTCCCCCAATCAGTGTCCTCAGTTCCTGGCTTTGACATTCACGGTTCTGTGACTTTAACAAGATGCTTCACCTTTCTGTGCCTCAGTTTCCCCATCTTTAAAATGGGGATAATCATAATAATTCCAACCTCCTAAGGTCACTGGGATGATTTAATAAAATAATGATTGTAATGTTTTCAACAAAGCGCCCGGCACATAGAAATGTTCTATAAATGTCTGCGATTATCTCTGTTACGGGGTGGGAAATGGAGTGAGAAGAACTTGGTGTTTCCATTTTGTAAGTAAGGAAACTAAAACTTTGAGATTTTCTCAAGGCACCCAAATAACAAGTAAATAACTAAATTTTAATTTAAACCCAGATCTGTCCAAATCCATAACCTGATATACAGAGTAGAATATTATTTTGAAGTATATAATAAAGACAAGGAAAAACTGAGAATTTTTATCCATATTTGGGATCCTAATGATAAAGATAAGCAAACCTACCTTCTGTATGGAAGGCTAAATGTTTTTTTACCAAGACCTTTGATTAAAGACAGTTATCTTTGGTGGTAGAATAGCTGATCTCAGCATATCAAGAAAGTCATCCCCAAATGACAAACGGAATTAAATATCCACTCAGCTACTGCCAGATGGTCTCTGAAGCCACAGAACCACAGGACTTGATTACAACGACGAGAATAGGGTCCTGGGCCCGGGCTAAAGGAGAACAAAATCCACTTTCAAATGCTTCTCCAATGACTTCAATTAACTGTGGGCTAAACCAGACAGATAGCTGTATAAGCACAGATCTCTTTGTGGCTTTAATGAAATTTCCTCAAGTATAAATTCTGCTTGGAGACTTTTCGGAAGGAAAACACAGTACTCAGGAAATGCAATTGGATCTGATCTGTGTGTGCTGTGTAATTAGAGTTCAGGTGGGCCCTACCGTCCTGGAAGCATGTTTAAAAGCTCTTTTGTTCGACGGTAATTCTTTATAATTATTATTAGCAACATTCTCATAATACCCACATTCCTACGCACCTGCCTGCTTCCCATCCATCCTATAAGGGTCAGCAAACTACAGCCTCCCAAGCCCAATGCAGGTGATGCTTGTTTTCATAAACATAGCTTTGGAACACAGCCCCGCTTGTTGGTTTACACATTACCTATGACTGCTTTCATGCTACAACTGCAGAGTTGAGACCTTATGTGGCCAGCAAAGCCGAAAATGCTTGGCCTTATACAGATACCATTTTCTGAGCCTCACAGAGACCGTAGGAGCAAGACCCACTAAAGGAGATTGTTGGACATGCTCGGGAGTCTGGACGTCACCCAGAAGGCGACAGGGAGCCACTGAGAGGTTTGGAGGAGGTGGCAGAATGGCCACTGCAGGAGACACAATCGGTGCCCCACCTCCTTCCCTGGCCACTCATGCTACCTGGATAAGGCTGCTTAGTGCAAACACCTGCGAGTCTACTCGAGCGCTGTTTCTGGCGTGGCCAGCAAGCAGGACCAGCCCCAAGGGCCCAGGGGCAATGCCCCTGCCCCACTAGGCTGCAGCCCTCAGCCAGCGGCAGACAGAGATGGTGGATAGATGCCCCGGCTCCCTGTCCCACACGACGCCCAACTGGACTGAGCCCCGGGCGCCCCCATGGTAACTGCCCTGACAACATACCCTCTCGTGTCC
>NW_006770868.1:1170562-1186719 GCF_000442215.2 Lipotes vexillifer
TCCCTTCCCCACGGCCTTGCGCTCAAACCCTTGTCACAAGGTCTGCTTCTGGGGGAAACCAAACAAGACAGCTGGATCCCCATTTAAGAAAGATCACTCGGGGGCTTCCCTGGTGGCGCAGTGGTTGGGGGTTCACCTGCCGATGCAGGGGACGCGGGTTCGTGCCTCGGTCCAGGAAGATCCCACATGCCGTGGAGCGGCTGGGCCCGTGAGCCATGGCCGCTGAGCCTGCGCGTCCGGAGCCTGAGCTCCGCAATGGGAGAGGCCACAACAGTGAGAGGCCCGTGTACCGCAAAAAAAAAAAAAAAAAAAAATCACTCGGGGGGCACCTTGGGAAGTGGACGGGATGGAGCCCGGGAATCTGGTCACTGTAGAGACGACTGGCACCACCTTGGGCCCAGCGCCCAGGCTGCCTGGGCCTCCTCCTGACTCATCTCAGCACCTCCCCAACGTGAAATCAAGCACCAAGGCCAGGCCAGACCAGTCTCTCTTCTGAGTAGTTCAGGAATCTGTCCGCTCCTGCCCACCTGCACAGTAGCGCCGGGGACCCTGTCACCATTCTCTCTCACCCAAAGGATGACACCACCTCCTCCCAGGTGTCCTCGCCTCTGCCCTTGTTTACCACACAGCAGCCAGACGGGTCCTGCTCCTTCCCCACTCAGACCCTCCCATGGCTCCCACTTTGCTCAGAATAAAGTGCCACAACCTTCCCCTGATCTGCAGGGACTACGTGACCTGTGCCCCCATCACTGCTCGACTCTAGCCCCCCTCACTCACTCCTTGCTGTTCCCCAAACACACCGGGCTGGCTGGCCCCTCGGGGCCTGTGCACCGTCTCCTCTCCCTCCAGAGCCGCATCACGTGCCCCGCAACTCCTTCAGTTCTGCTCGAAGACCACTTTCTCACATAGACCGTTCCCGAGCACCCTATTTTAACGGCATGGCCCCCTCCTAACACTCTCAACCCTCCTTCTCTGCTCAGCTTGTCCCCATCGCGCTGGCCAGCATCCAACATCACTATGGCTCTGACCTGCTGGCTTTGCTGAGGGTTTATCCTCCCCGGCACTAGAATATGAGCTTCAGGAGGGCAAGAAATTGAGTCTGTTTTGTTCACCACTATATCCATAGAGCCCAGCAGAGTCACTGTGTAGGAGCATCCTCAATAAACATTTATGCGAAAGAAAGAAGTGGGGGGGTGGAGGGAAGATGCTTCCTTCTATTCCTTAAGCAGCTGCATCCACTTCCCCCCATTCTTCCAGGCCCAGACCCGCCCACCATCTCCCAGACAGACAGTAGGCAGAAAGGAGTCAGAGAGCTAGCAGCCCCTGCCCTGGGTCTCGGCTCTTAACAGCGTTTCAAGGTGTGACAAAGTGGAGCGAGCACGGGCTAGACTTGTGCTCAAACTGCAGCTTCTCCACTGACCTGCTGAGTGACCCCAGGCAAGTTGCTAAACCTCTCTGGGGCTGGAGGTGGGCAGGCCAACTTTTCAGGGCCCTGGGGGCCCTGTGCGGAGAACCAAGTAACACAGAGGCCAAGTTTAATGTGTCCTTGTTTGAAAGACAACGAGGAGAAAGTTCATCAAAAAAGATTGGGTCTACTCACCCAAAGGACATCTTAAAAAAAAAAAAAAACAACTGTGTCCCCTTACCTCTGAAGCCTTCTTCCAGAGCCGCCAGATCTGAGAACAGAAGCCTGTGGTTTCAGCTTAGCTTCCGGGTTTAAATAAGTTTAGTTCCACCTGCAACAATTTACTAGCAAATGAGGGTCGTTTTTATCATGCAAATGAGGGTCGAGCAAATTATCGTTTTCTTTGGGCAAGTCCACCAAAATGTCCAACAGGAAGAAGCTGTACAAATTCAGGGGAGAGAGACCCATTTTGTTCGAATGACAGCAAACCACATTTGAACCAGAGCAAATTTAATTCTCTGCTCCAGCTCAATATTTGCAGTGAAGATTTTGAGAAACCAAATTGGATTTTCCAGAATGGGGATGCTTTTTAACGCATGCCGCTGCAGCTGGGCAGATTCAGCTTGTTCCATCAAAGGTGCAGAGGGGGAGGATTTTAGCCAAGGTCTTGAAGCACTTTCTTCCCAGGGACTCACCGCGTTGGGAGAAATAATGGCCCAGCTCTCAGGAATCCAGACTTTTTGAGCTGGAAGAGATTTTGGGCATCACCTAGAGCACCTAGGGTTCTCTAAAACGTCAGCCAGGAGCGTTTTTAAGAGAGCCCAGCAATCAGTTACACTGAATCCACCTGTTAAGAAAGGTATTCCTTTCAATCAATCCTTTTCATTGTATCTAAGAGAGTCTTAGTTCTTTAAAGATTCCTCTTGAACCCGTAGACCTTGGCTCCATGGCAATAGTTTCCCACTAGAATTTAAAAACAAAACATTGTATCCCATTCTTTGTAGACCAAGAAGTCAGCAAACACTCTCTGTAAAGGGCCAGAGAGTAATCACTTAGACTTTGACGTCTCCCTTGCAACTAAACTCTGCTGTTCTAGAGCAAAGGCAGCCATAGATGGTAAATAAATCAATGAGCAGGGTAGGTCCCAATAAATCTTCATTATACACACGGAAATTTGAAATAGTCTGCTTCTTTTGATTTTTTTTCCTCCAACCATTTCAAAATTTAAAAATGAAAAATATTCTTAGCTTGGGGACAGTAGAAAATCAGGCAGCAGGCCAGATTGGCTATAGCTTGCCAACCTCTGCTATAGAATCAGCTAGTGGTCAGAGCAGAAGTACTTACTTTGGGGTCACCTGTGTGGTCCTGGAGTCAGACGCCTGCCTTGGAACCCCAGCAACTCAGTGTCTGTGACTCTAGAGAGTTGCTTTGTTTCTCCAAGTCTCAGTTTTCCCCTCTTTAAAATGGGAATAAAAATAGTACCTACATCATTAGGTTGATTTAAGAATTGAGTTAATCCATGTAAGGTGCTTGTAATGTTATACGGCATGCAGTGTCAGACATTAGCTCTGCTGTATATATTTTTATAGTTTCCTTCTATGTAGGGTAAGGGATACCTATTTTCCAGATATGGTAATGATACAGCTTCCCTCTTCCATGAATCGATTTAAAGTCAAGTTAAAGGAAAATATCATTTGAATGCATATAGTCTTATGCAAACATGGCAAAAACCATCAGTGGGGCACTTGAATGACTAAAGTTTGGCAAACACTCAGCCGGTCCCTTCATTATACAAAGTTGAGAAAGAGATCGTAATATCAGAGTCTTCAAATTAAAAGAGAATGGGAGGGCTTCCCTGGTGGCGCAGTGGTTGGGGGTTCGCCTGCCGATGCAGGGGACGCGGGTTCGTGCCTCGGTCCAGGAAGATCCCACATGCCGCGGAGCGGCTGGGCCCGTGAGCCATGACCGCTGAGCCTGCACGTCCGGAGCCTGTGCTCCGCAACGGGAGAGGCCACAGCAGTGAGACGCCCGCGTATCGCAAAAAAAAAAAAAAAAAAAAAAAGAGAATGGGGGTGCATTTCACTCTCTGTGAATTTTAATGATTACAGTCACATCTGTCTTACTACCCCTGCTACACTGTGAATTCTTTGAGGGTAGGGACACATTATCCCTGAACCTCTAATCCTCACAGGTGGGCCCCAGCCCATAGACAGTGACCACCAATATTTGTGCTTTTTTTTAAATCGAGGTAAGTTAGATTATTCCATATGAATAATGGAATTATTTTTAATTCCTTTAAGTTCCTTCCAGCCTCCCAAAAAGACAGGAGTCCAACTGGCTGGATCTCATTATTTATTGATTCATCCATTTAGCAAACATACAGAAGCCCCAACCAAGAACAAGCCCTGTACAGAGAACCCCAAAATAAGTAATACATGACCACTGCTCTTGAGTGGTCCCAGTCTACAATGGTTGGTAGTGAACTTTTTGGATCATATATGCCTAAGTTAAAAAATTGCTGAACAGCCACATTTAATATATATTAATAATTAGTATGTGTTAATTATTATATTAAATATAATATGATTATAAAATATATACTATATTTTAAGGCATTAAATAATCACACACTTATGAAATATTGTTATAACTGGTAAATTATTAAGTATGTTTATTATTGTTTGTTGCATAATTAAACAGTTAATAATACTTTTAATTATCTATAAATTGCATATGGATGTCACTTTTCAATTACATTTTTCACATTATAACGCATGCAAAAAACTATGACATCAAGGTTCTAAGGTTTTCTCCCCACACCTTCCATGACCCCCGTTTTGGAGGGAGCCTGGGTCCAGTGGAGGACAAGGTCACACGTGCAAACGGTTATGATACAGGGATGAGCCCCCAGGGAAGGTGTGACTGTGTTTGCTGGTGAGGGAAGGTGGCCCAGGGGAGTTGGGGATGTTCTCAGCTATAGCTGAGCCCAAAGTGGACGGGCAAGGAGGCAGAAAGTCCAAAAGAACGAAGGAATGGTCCTTCAGAAGCAGGATGCCTGTGGGGTCTGGCTCTCTGACTCCTGGGGGGAGCAGAGAGCCAGGAAGTGTGAGATGCCCGCTCTTGGATATTCATCCTGGCACGTCTTTTCTAGCACAGCCTGGACAACTCCCTCCTATCCGAAAGTCAGTCGGAGGGCTTTTCCTTGTTTCCCACCCTGTGGGCAAGGAAGCCTGCACATCACCGCAAAGCCTCCCATTATGTCTTTCTGGCAAGGAGCCTGGCTTCATGACTGAGCACTGCCCTTTGGTGCCATGGAGATAAAGCCTGACTGTAGGAATGAGGATTTGAGATTTGGGGGGCCGCTATAGCAGCAGGTCTGTGGAATGTTGAAGTCTTAAAGGGGCCCTGCTACCTACAGAAGCTGGGTACACAGAAAGCACCGGATAAGCTTCTGTGCGAGGAGGGAACACAGGCATGGATGAATGAACAAATATTTGCTCAGGTCCTAGTTCCACTGCTTTCAGAACAAAAATAATTATAGGAGCAGGAGCTAGATTTTACTATTTCTAGATCTTACAATAACTGCACAGCAGAGATTATGTTACCGACGTGAACACTGAGACTCAGAGAAGAGATGCCTCCCCAGCATCTCACATCGCCGGTAAGGGGTAGAGCTGGATGCAGCCGCAGGCAGCCTGACTCCTGGCCATCTTCTCATCCACTCTGCTGGTGGCTTCCATCTGGGAACCAGAACGGGCTCCAATGGCCTGGTCAACCCAATCATCTGGTCCTCAAATGTCATCTGCCACACCTCTGCCACCTGTTCACCCAGAACCTGCTCGAATACCTCCAGGGGTGGGGTTCCCACTTTCACCTTTGGAGAGCTGGTTTTTAGAAAACAAGTCTGCTCTTTTAGAAACAGGACGAATTATGTGTGTGTGTATTTTGAGAGAAGATACAAGGAAGGAAGGGAGGAAGGGAGGAAGGGGAGAGATTATGATATTTTTCCATAGTGACAGTGTATTTATATCTAATTAGGATTTACTGAGCATTTACTATGTGCCAGGCACTTTACAGATATCACCCCACTTCATACAGCACCACTATGAAGCAGGGATCGTCAGATGCCCTTCTTCAGATGAGAACACCAAGGTTCAGAGAGCTGACATCCCCTGCCCGAGCCCCACAGATAAAACATGTCTGAGCGGGAGTCACCCCAGGCCCAAGATGACCCTGGCTCTTGGCCACCATGCGTCCCTCCACCCTCACAGGCCTTACAGCCTGTGAGGCCTTTGCCTCTAAAGACTTTAAATTTGCATTATGCAAGTAATTGCTTTCCCTTAAAAACAATTTTTTAAGCACAGGATTCACCCATAATCCCACCACACACAGATAACGATTATTAATATTTTTCATATATACACTATATACACACATTCATATATATATACACATATGTACATCGATACATTAACATCTATACATTTTTCATATATATAAGCTGTATGTAGACAGATGGTTCTGGTTTTTTACAAAACTGAGATGATACTATGCATGTTATTTTGTAACCTGTATTTTCTACCCAACGGTATATCTGGAACATCTTTCCATAGCAACACATAAAGCTCTACATCAATTTTATGACTGCCTGGAATTTTGTCACACGGATATACCAAAACGTTTCTAACTACTCACCTCTTGTTGGACATTAATGTTCTCCAAATATAACCCCTCCAACACATTTTTGCACATACATCTTCATGCAAATTTCTATTTCTTAGGTTACTGCCTATGAGGAAAGTGGCTGGGGGGGGTCACAGGTGATGCCCCCGAAAGCCCCCTGTCACTCCTACTAGCAGTGTGGGAGAGGGCTGGCTTCTCCGCCCCCAGCTCACATGGGATGTTATCTTTTTTTAATCTTGGCCAAGCTTTCTGGCCGGGGAAAAATAATAAAACTACATCTTGTTTTAATGTGCTTATCTTTTACTACCAGTGAGATTGAATTTCTTCCAACATCAGACAGTTCCAATCTGTCTTAGGCATCCTTGCATTACTACGGTAACCCTAAGGGCACAAAATACCCCAAGTGGGGTTCTGACCTGCATAGATTTTAGAGGCATTTACCCAGTGGGTCTCTGCATGTGGGGTCAACTGGTCCCACCAGGGCGCTGCCCAGCTGCCAGGGCCTGAACGGATCCCAGGCTCCAGAGGTGGAACGAGACGTCTGGTCGATAGCTCAGGCAGGCCAGCCACCCTGGGGTGGCATTTGACACCCGCCTGGTTTCAGTCAACTCTGCCTGGGCTAAACCACGTGCCTGGCGCCTCACCCCTTCCCTCCGATGGCCCAGAGCAGCCAAGAAGCTCCCTCGCTCCCTGGGTTAGCTGCCTGGTGCTAACTTCTACCTGGAAGCCTGGGGGCAGGGGCGGGGGATGGCGCAGGGCTAGTAAAGCCTGTGTGCAAACACACATAGGATTTTGCTTCCCTTCCAGCTGGTTATTTCAAAGCCAGGAGTTAGATAAGATTCACCTTATTTATCAATTTGCTCACATGCTTAACCTGTTGCCATTTGACAAACACAAAATTCTTCTCATTCAAGTGCTCAGTGTTGAGGGTGTGACAGACCACCCCCCTCCAATGCCACACAAGGGAGCATGAGGTGTGGAGATATCAGCTCCTTCCACCTGCGCAGCATCCCTTCTCCTCCTCCTTCTCAGGAAAGGGCACCTCTATCCTCCCTGCCCAGATCCCTCCATGCCCTACTTCCTGGGCCCCACCTCCAGCCTAGGGAATAGGCTGAGCTCCAACCTGGGTGCACTTCCCACTCTGTCAGGTGCCCGATAAGTTACTTAGCTTCTCAGAGCCTCAGTTTTCTCATCACTAAAATGGGGCAATACTAATACCTCCCTCCCAGTGTTGTTATGAAGATTAAATGAGATCAGGTTGGTTAACATAATTTTATAAACTACGATATGTAGAGCCAATTTCTTTTTAAACAAGGACTGATTGAACAGCTGGTTGCATTCTAGTATAATCGCTCCTTGAATATAAGTTAGGAGTGGGAAAGCTCACAGAGAATTTAAATTATAGTCATTTGGTTTCACTGCCTGCCCAACCCCCCGCAGGCCTCAGATTTGGGCCCGACACAAGGTTCATGATCACTAATATTTGTTGACTTGAATCAAGATGAGGTGGTTGAACCCAGACCAATAGGTTTGAACTGTTGAGCTTCTATGGCTTGCAATGGCTCACTGCTCCAGGACTTGGTGGTTGCATGTTGTCTTTTATTCATCCATTCAGCAAGCATCGATGAGCCCCATATGTCAAGTCCTGTGCTGAGGAAATCCCCAAAAGAGCAAGAAAGGTCCTTATTGTCAAGATGCTCATTACACCAAAGAGGAAACACACTCGTAACCTGGTACTACTGCTGTATGAACAGACAACGGCCAGACCATAGATAACTCTAGAACCCCGACCCACAAGTTTTGCAGCAATCAGCCCAGAATGGTCAGGACTTGGTCAATGACTGCCAGCTTCCTGAGTCAGCCCTTGGGTTCCTGTTTCACAGTCTCCATATGACACATGTTACAATAGAGGTGCCACCCAGCTGTACATGGAGGGGCAAAACTTGGAGACAAAACCAGAAGGAGCAGTCTTACAACTACCAGCTATACAGTCTGCCCTGGGAGAAAGAGAGAGAGAGAGAGAAGGAAAACGAAGGGGGAGAGGGAGAAACCTAAGTTGTAAATAAAAAACAAAACATTCTACACACAGGTTTTGAACAAGCCACTCCTGCCCTAACAATGAAATTAACTCCCTCCAGCCAAACTTTGGAGAATGTGATTCACCTGGAATCTTGTTAAACACTTGACCCCTGAGCCCCACCCCCAGTGTCTTAGTCCGCTCCGGCTGCCCTAACAAAAGACCACAGACTGGGGGGCTTAAAAACTAGACCTTTATTGCTCACAGTTCTGGGGCTGGAAGCCTAGGTCAGGAGCTGGCATGGTTAGGTTCTGGTGAGAGCTCTCTTCCTGCCTTGCAGATGGCCTCCTTCTCACTGTGTCCTCACATGGCAGACAGAGACCAAACAAATTCTTTCTGGTGTCTCTCTTTTTTTTTTTTATGTTCGCAAAGGTTTTAATATATAACACTCAATACTGGCAAAGGAACAAAGAAAAATGTATTTTTAGACACCACCCATTAGAAAATAGTCTGGCTTCTCTTCTTATAATGGCACTAATCGCATCATGAAGGCCCCACCCTCAGGACCTCATCTAATGCCTAATCAACTCCCAAAGTCCCTGTCTCCAAACACCATCACCTTAGGGCTTCAGCATACGAATATTGGGGGAACACAGTTAAGTTCATTCTTCCCCTAGCCCACCAAAATTCATGTCCTTCTCACAGGCAAAATACATTCATTCCATCCCAACAGACCCAAGAGTCTTAACCCATTCCCATATCAACTCTAAATTCTAAAGTCCAAAGTCTCATCTAAATATCATCTAAATCAGATATGGTGTGACTCAGGGTACAATTCATCCTGAGGCACAATTCTTCTCCAGCTGTGAACCTGTGAAACTAGACAGGTTATGTGCTTCCAAAATACAGTGGTGGGACAGGCATAAGACAGACATTCTCATTCCAAAAATGAGAGGAAAGAAAGAAGGGGTAACAGGTCCCAAAAAAGTCTAAAACTTAGCAAGGCAAATTCCATGAGGTATTAGGGCTCAAGGATAATCCTGAACCTGTGGGTCTGGGATGGGGCCTGGGAATCTGCAGTTTTCATCTAAGTTCTCAAGGTCCTTGCATGTCAGAGTGTGGTCTATGACCAGCTGCTTGGCTATAGTCTGAACTTGTTGCAGATGTGGACTCTCAGGCCCCACTTACAAACTGTTGAGTAAGAATCTGTATTTAGGGCTTCCCTGGTGGTGCAGTGGTTAAGAATCCACCTGCCAATACAGGGGACACGGGTTCAAGCCCTGGTCCAGGAAGATCCCACATGCTGCGGAGCAACTAAGCCCGTGCACCACAACTACTGAGTCTGTGCTCTAGAGCCCGCGAACAACAACTACTGAGCCCATGTGCCACGACCACTGAAGCCCACGCACCTAGAGCCTGTGCTCCACGACAATAGAAGCCACCTTAATGAGATGTCTGCGCACCACAATGAAGAGTAGCCCCCGTTCGCCGCAATTAAAAAGAAAGCCCAGGGGTTTCCCTGGTGGTGCAGTGGTTGAGAGTCCACCTGCCGATGCAGGGGACACGGGTTTGTGCCCCGGTCCGGGAAGATCCCCCATGCCGCGGAGCGGCTGGGCCCGTGAGCCATGGCCACTGAGCCTGCGCGTCCGGAGCCTGTGCTCCGCAACGGGAGAGGCCACAACAGTAAGAGGCCCGCGAACCACAAAAAATAAATAATTAAATTAAATTAAATTAAATTAAAAATAAAATAAAAAGAAAGCTCACACGCAGCAACGAAGACCCAACACAGCCAAATATAAATAAATAAATTTATTTTTTAAAAGTCTGTATTTAAACAAGACCTACAGTGTTTCATATGCACATTAAAGTTTGAGAAGTTCTGCTCACTGTGATTCACATTGAAAGAATCCAAATACCACTTGGAGCATAATAAATAACAGCTAACAATGAACTAGGCAGGGTTCAAAGTGCTTAATGCACCGTAATTCATTTATGGGTCAGAATAATCCTGTGAGGTAGGGACTATTCTTATCCTCATGTTACAGATGAGAAAAGTGAGGCACAGAATGGTGAAGTAACTTGCCAAAGTCTCAAAGCTGACACATGCTGAGGCTGTGATTCAAGCCCAAGCGGACTGGTACCTGCCGCCCTTCCCCTCAGATGGTGATTCACCTGGGAATAGACAAGCCCTGAATCATCCCAGCTGCCCTCCTGGACCCAGATACCTCAAACAAGGCATTCAACACCTCTGCAAAATGTAAGAGCTGCACTGCTCCAATATTGTCCTATAGCTAAATAACACATGCAGATCACATCAATTTTCTGGGGAAAAAATGGCTGTGCAGATTTGGGTATAATTACTACATTTCTAAACTCAACTGATTTAGGGAAAAAAATCAGTGCAAGCAAGAAACCGTGCTGGGGACTCACATGAGCCCCATGATTAAATCAATTCTCTATCTCAAATCTGCTCTGAGAATTACACTCCAGAAGGTTCTGAGGCAAGAATGGATGTGCAAAACAGGTAAAGAGCCATTCGTACTGGCCTCCAGCCACCAGGACTTCTTTGGATACTTTGATGTGGTCTGCCCTCTGGACTGAAACTATTTTATAAAACCAAGCTATGGGGCTTCCCTGGTGGCGCAGTGGTTGAGAGTCCGCCTGCCGATGCAGGGGACACGGGTTCAAGCCCCGGTCTGGGAGGATCCTACATGCCGCGGAGAGGCTGGGCCCGTGGGCCATGGCCGCTGAGCCTGCGCGTCCGGAGCCTGTGCTCCGCGGCGGGAGGGGGCCACGGCGGTGAGAGGCCCGCGTGCCGCAAAGGGGGAAAAAAACAAACAAACAAAAAAAAACAAGCTATGTTCTTTGAAGTTAAAATGCCAAAACATTAAAAAAAAAAAAAAAACACATAAAACAGGGCTGAATTGCTTCAGTTTTGCCCCACTGCTGGCTGAGAGCAGCTCTTCTCTTTGAATGTTTGTTTGTATTTAGAGATTCCTTTCTCCCACCATCGCTGCAGCTGAGTTACTGGGCAGTCCTGTTCCCAAGTGAGATCAGCCCTGGGATTTAGTCCCAGCTCCCCAAAGACAAATAGCCATGGGGTTATCAAAAGTTGTCAATGCCCTTCTACCAAGGAGAGGCCAAAAGTAGATTAATACAAGCATCATATGAAGAGGTGGTCCCCCCCAAGACGTCCCTGGGCACAGTCTGGAGAATGGATGTAGCCATTAGCTGGTTACTCATAAATCGGAAGACTTTATCAATGCAGATAATCGATGCAGGCAAAACAAGGCTGGTAGGCAGACTCAGCAGTGGGAAATTAAGGTTTTCTTTTGTCCTAGCAAAAGATCAGGAGTGATGTCCCAACAGAGATGGTTTATTAAGGATCTGAAGACTTCAGGACCTTAGGAGATTGTTTTTTCCCCAGTTCCATGAAACAGGAAAGGTAAGGGCAGTAAATGAAAATGTCACTCATGCAACTAGGAACAGAGCAGACCGTGTCTGGAGGCCAAAGAAAGGATTCCCCTTTGATCGAAAAGGATTATGTGTTTGCACATTTCAGAAGCTAGCAGGCCCCACTTCCAAGAGGCAGAGACTGAGCACTGGGCCCACCCATCAGGGGTGAAATCCATCTCCATCTGCTGTTGACACAAGTACTCTGGCAAAAGCTGGGGCCAGCCAACCAGAAATGCAGCCAGGAGCCCACCCTTTGGGACAAGCCTCTGAAAGTCTTACCAAGTGCTAACACAATTTTTAATAAAAGATAAAGAGCTCATTGCAATACCATTTATAGCAGCAACAAAACCTTGCATGATCAACAGGAGGAAATTGGCTAAATAAATGTGTATATATCCAAACTGTGAAAATTAGATTTTCAAAGAATATCTAACAAACAGGGGGAACAATTATGATTCAATGTTAAGTAGGGGGAAAAAAAGCAGGACCCACAGCATAAAACTGATTTTTCTGCACCTATATAGGTACTTTTTTTTTGTTATTTTTGGCGGTACGTCGGCCTCTCACTGCTGCGGCCTCTCCCATTGCGGAGCACAGGCTCCGGACACGCAGGCCTAGCAGCCATGGCTCATGCGCCCAGCCGCTGCGCAGCATGTGGGATCTTCCCCGGCCAGGGCACAAACCCGTGTCCCCTGCATCAGCAGGCAGACTCTCAACCACTGTGCCACCAGGGAAGCCCTGTTATTTTATTTTATAGTTTAAAAAAGCACCCACAAGAGGCAGGTACTATCATTTGCATTTGCTCTTGGGGAAATGGAAGCTTCCAGATGTTAGATGTCTTGCCTGCAGTTCAGTTACCACTAAGGGACAGAGCTGTTTCCAATGAGGATGCATCCGGTGCCAACATCCGTGCTCTTAACCCTGATGTAGGCCCAGAAAGTGAAGCCCCAGGTGGGGTTGCCAGATAAACTACAGGATGTCCAGGTAAATTTGAATTTCAAATACACAACAAATAATTTTTTTTTTTTAGTAAAGTAGTATGTCCCATACAATATTATTCATTATTCATTATTCAAACCAATCTACTGACATCGGGTTGTGGTGAATGAAAGTGCAGCTTTTATTGTAAGGCACCAGACAAGGAGTGCAGGGCAGCTAGCTCTCAAAACACCCAAACTCCCTGATGGGTTCCAGCAAAGCATTTTTAAAGGCCAGGTGAGGGCGGGGAGTTCCCAGGGTATTTGATTAGCTCATGCACAACTCTCTGATTGGTTGATGGTGAGGTAACAGGAAGGTGTCACAGGGATTAACGTTATCAATCCTTAGGCTCCAGGAGGTCTGGGCACTATGTGCTCATGGTCATTAAGCAGTTAATTTCTTCCATTTGGTAGGGGTTTTAGCATCTGTAAAACAACTAAGGAAATGTGCATCAGATACTACTATCTGAGTACTTCAGAGTGGATCTAAAGCAGCAGATATGGGAGAGGGGTCTGTCCTGGGAAGGCTCCATAGGGTCCTGCTCAGTTACCATTTAACTGGGCATCTTGTTTGTTTTTTGTAGGAAAATGACCTCCATTTGCAAACTGCTGTGGGAGAGGCTTGAAAGTAATGCGGTAATCCCGAGGTTTTAGGAAAAGTCAGGTTGGGCCCCAGAGCTCCGCCAACAAGGACCAGGAACAAAGTCAGCCCCCAGGCAGGCCCAGAGAAAATCACCATGTATCTTGGGTTCCCTTTTGTTACACCCCACTCTAAAAGAGACTGGGGCTTTGCTGACTGAGACAAGTTGGCTGCCTGCAGCAGACAACTCTATAAAAAGGAAGGATGCCTGGGATTCATGGACCCCATCAAGCAATAGTGCTGAGCCCTTAGAAGCCACACCTTGGGGCATGCCCACATGGGGTGGTAAGTAGAGTCATTTGTCTGGTTTTGCTGTCAGTGGTCAGGGTGAGAAGTGACTCACAGCCCCTATCCCCATGCCCCCTCCCTGCTCCACCCCTATTCCCATGGGGCTCACTGTGACAACTCCATGGTCTTCAACCCCAAACTTAGACCAGTGGTTCTCACCCTGGTTGCCCATTAGGATCACGTGGGAAGTTTCAAAAAATACTGACACTCAGTTCACTCCCAGATATTCTGATTCATTTGGCCGAGATGGGCCCAAGTGTGGGTATTTTACATAGCACCCCAGGTGATTCCCATGGCTCAGTGAGGGTCAAACATCACTGCGCTGGACCAACCTTAATAAACCAGAGGCTGAAGACAGTGCGCTTCACAGGGGTGGATGTCTAATTGATCTGTCAAACTGAGACAACCAGGTAAAGCTTGCTGGATTGCTCAAAAGTTAACAAGATCAGCTCAGAGAGCACCACACAAAGAAAGTAGTTGGCAAGTGTTACTTCTTTCCCTAGAATCAAACACAAGAGCTAACATTTATTACATACCTGTTATCCCATTTAGTCCTCAGAACAGCTGTATAAGGTAGATATCCCCATTGTCCTCATTTGTAAGATGCAGAGAAAGGTGACATCTTTCTCAAGATTACCAGCTGCCAACGGTGGAGCCAGGAGTTCAGCTCAGCTATTTTGACGCCAGAGCCCCAGGCTTGCAATCCCTTCCTTATGCCGTCTTCCTGCTTAAAGGACACTTTCGGGGTGGGGTGGGGGCAGGGGCTAAAGCCACCTGCCTCCCACCTCCTGGCCCTTGCCGGGCTGTTCCCGTGCCTTGAATGCCAGTCTCTTCTCTGCCTACAAGTCATAAGCCACCCAGGAAAGAACTTCAGTCCTTTCTAGGGTCTTACAGAACCTCACACGGAGTCCTCATCCATCCATTCATTTATTCTTCCTGTTCTTAAACAGATATCTAGTGAGCATCTTGTGAGTGCCAAGTACTGAGCTAGACACTGGATAGAAACACTGGGAAGTCCTGGTGGAGCTTGAGGTCCTACGGGGGAGACCAAAAAAAAAAAAAACCCACAAATATATAACTTCAAATTGCAGCAACTGCTCCAAAGGGAGCTTTCGCCTGACCCTGAGCGTGAGAAGGCATCCGATGGTTTTAAGCCAAGTCCTGGTGATTTGTCTTTCCACCTGTGAGTGGAGGACGAATTGACTGGGGGCTGATGGTGGAGGCAAGGAGGCCAGGGAGAAGGCTAAGAAGGGAGGAGGCTGAAGGAGGAATCCAGGTGAGACAGGAAGGGGCTTGGCCCAGTGTGGTGAGGATGGACATCTTCCAAAGAAATCTGCTGCCCATTGGATGAGTGGTCATTACAACTTGCTTTGCCCCTTGTGACATTCTGCAGTATTTTATACTGTGGCTTGTTTCCTTATTGTATAAATCGCCTCCAGGGTAATATTCTAAATATTTAACAGTTGGGAGCCACCAGGGGACTGACCAATCAGAATAGACAATGATTAGGTGTTAACCCTTTCACTGCTGGATAATGGGGAGGTCCCAGGGGAGCAGCCTGGGTGGAGGAAGAGGTTTGAAATGAAACAATTTGTTGTCAATATTTTAACAACCAGTATTAAAACCAAGTGGTTCGTACCAGCTAAGGCTTGCCTCCTCACCAGGTTTTCAGCTTCTAGAAACAAGACTAGACTTAATCAAGATGAATTAGCTAGAAATTAGTCATACAGGTATCCCTTCCCAGGGGAAATGCCCTCTGGAGGCCTGGCTTCCATGGGGCCAACGTGCAGATGGACATTTCAGTCTTGCATTTCTGAGATGAAACGCAGAGTCCATCAGAATCGACTCCTGGGTCTACGAGGGCTGTGTGTCCTCTGAGCCCAGGACTCAGGAGGAAAAGGTGGTATTTTTGGAGGAATTTGCTGTCAATTCCTCCTCCTTGCAGAGGCTGTCCGGCCTCCAGATGCCTGGCCCCCCTCAGACAGTCCTGGAGCCCAGCCGGGGAGGGCACAGCAGGGCAGCCGAGGGAGCCCACGCCTCTCCCCCTATGTGTCCTGTACTTTATCGTGCTGAAGTTCTGAAATTTTGTGGTGAAAAAAAAAAGGTCATGGTAAAGAACAAAGAGGCAAAGAAATCTATTTGAGTGAGCATTGGGCTCGCTCTGGCCAGCCCGTCCCTTACAATCCAGGGACTCAGTGCTCCACCTGTGAAATGGGTAGACTTACTTTTGCCCCTTTGTTCTTCAGAAGATGGATGAGATCATACAAATAGACACCATTTACATGGGCTCCTCCCTCCTTCCCCCTTCCCCTCTTCTTCCCTTTCTTGTAGAGGTATTTGTCAAGCACTTACTGATTTGGATATTGAGGCAGCACAGACACAAATCCCGGCCATTGGGAGTCTGTGTTTCCCTAGGGGATTATTTCACTTCGTCCTGACGACCAGCCTGGAGGTGGTGTTCTTACTGTCATCCCGGAGGCTCAGAGAGGAGAATGACCAGCTGTGGCCATGCCGCTGGTGAGAGCCAGGTCTAGAATTAGAACCCCATCTCCCTGACTCCCCAATTCAAGTTCTTGGTCTGGCCAGAGACTATCACCATATACCTCCCCATGGGAAATCTGCTTCAAAAGGGAGATGCCCCATAATTTTAAATCGTGGTCAGTCTAAACTGCTCGGAAGGGAAGAAAGAGT
>NW_006770868.1:1186729-1213477 GCF_000442215.2 Lipotes vexillifer
AAAGAGTGTGAGCATTGGACTTGGACCAACCTGAATTTGAGTCCCATCTCCCTACTTACCAGCTGTGTGATCTCAGGCAGAGTGTTTAACCTCTCTGAGTCTTAATGCCTATAAAAAGAACAAGGATAGGGTACGAGAGGGATGGACTGGGAGTTTGGGGTCAGTAGATGCAAACTATTACATATAGAATGGATAAACAACAAGGTCCTACTGTATAGCACAGGGAACTACATTCAATATCCTGGGATAAACCATAACGGAAAATAATATAAAAAAGAATGTACATGTGTATATAACTGAGTCACTTTGCTGTACAGCAGAAATTAACGTAACATTGTAAATCAACTAGACTTCAATTAAAAAAAGAAAGAAAAAAAATGAGCGAGGCTGGTCTGGCTTTGAAATAGGGAAATAAAGGCTTACAGCCTGGAGGTTTCAGAAAAACAGAGAAGGCTTTGGTCAGCCCTGAAGTCCAGGCTGGTTTGGCTGCCTAGTAGCTGTGGGAACTAGGGCAAAGTGTATACGCACCCCGTGCCTCTGCTTCCTCATCTGTAACACACAGACGATCGCAGCCCTTGCCGCAAAGGGTAGATGTGAGAATCAAATGTGATCATCCACGTCAAGTGCTGCCACCAAGCTGGTCTGGGTGTCCCTTCTCAGGAGTAAGACGTGCTCTGGGCATCTGCAAAGGCCACCAAGCATTTGGCCAGCAGGGCCACCACATTGCCAGGGCCATCGGGATGCCAGGCGGGGACAGCACTGGTCCCTGACCTCACATGGTGGTAAATGTACGGGCCTGGAGCCAGATGCCCAAGTTTGAACCCTGGCTGTGCAGCCTTCTGGCCTATGACCTTGGCCGAATTATTAGCCTTCCTGTGCCTAAGATATTAGTATCAGCCTCACAGGGTTGTGGTCAGAATTAAATGGGTGAATACATATAAATGCTCTGAAACGCTGCTGGGCACATACAAACACTCCAGAGGTATTTCCTCATATCATTTGTTCTCACTTCATGTCTGGTGATCTCCAAAAGAAGCTGCTCTTTGCTGGGGAGTTGCTCTGTGGATGATGGTTTATCCTCACTCACCTGGAAATGCAGCCACCTTACCCATTTCACCTCGTGCCCTGGAGCCACTGTGAGTTAGAAGTAATTCAAGTCGAACTGTAACTTTCCCGGTTCCACAGAGGGGACACCTTTCCTCCAAACAGAGTCCCCGGCTACATGTCACTTGTTCTAAGAGGTTTCTTCCAAGGGCTACATTTCTTCCTGTAACTACTGCACTGTGGGCTTTCCAGGCCTGCCTGTTATGTATAAATACACTTAACTTTTATGGGGTGTGTAAGTGCTGTCGGCATAGACCATCTCCTCCGTCCCCCAGGATTAGGGGAAGGTCTGGGACGTGGCAGGGAACGATATTTTTCTGAAGGCTTTAAATCCGCTCCATTGCATTTGTGGGGAGTAAGATAGGATGCAGGGGTCTACGTGACATGGGTTTAAACCAGCATCCCCCACCTCTCTTCATCTCTCCATCATCTGGACCACTGCAGGGGCCTTCTTGCTCCAATTCCTCCCAAGTTTACACTGTGTTGCCCGTGGCCACCTGGGTGAAATTTCACAGCATGACCCCAACTCATCACAGCCCCACAGCAAAGCCACAGAGGCTCTTAGAATTGCTCTGAAAATAAACCTCCCGCCCTTGCCAGGCCTCCTGGCCCGACCCTGCCTTTAAATCTTAATGGACAAGTTGATCTCCGTAATAAATGGTTAGAAGTATTTTATTTCTGTTTCGCAGACAAAGTAGCAGCTAAAGCCATCAGCTCTGGAGTCATACCGCTCATTCATTCATCAGTTCAGTCAGTCGACAAATACTTAGTAACGGCCTGCCATGTGCCAGGCTTGTTTCAGGCCCTGGGGGACAGCGGTGAATGAGACACAGTTCCTGGCCAGGGCTGCTTTCCAGGGCATGCAGACCGTATAGCAGCAGAGGGGCCAGGGCCTACAAGGGCCCACCATCCCCGCCTGTTGAGTGAAGCTTCTTGCCGAGCATTGAGCTGGGCCCAGCTCTAGGGCTTGGCCAGCCCAGGCAGGTCACTCTTGGCCCCATACCACGGATGGGATGCTGGGGAAAGTGGAGGCACCAGCTATATCTTCCCCTGCAAGAGTTGAGGGGCCCCCAGCTCACCAGCGCAGGGACTGGGAAATGAACAGCCCTACCCACAGCTGTCAGGTTTTGGGGAAGCAGCTTGGCTGTGCTTCCTGAGAATCCCCCCACTAACTTCTGTGGACCCCTTCTGGGTCGAATTTGAGTCTCAGCCACATTGTTTCCCCCAATTCTCTCATTCGAGAACCATGTTCACAATAGACTATGGTACTATTATTTATTTTATTTTTCATGAATTGGATTGTGATTTTTTTTCTTAAATGCTTTGGTTTTAAGAGGAAACGTTATATTGATACCATATAGTACTTGCCCTAAATAGAAGGTAACCACTTTGTAATATCCACGTTATTAAATTCTAGCTAGACGCTGATCCTGGCCTCCAGTCTGCTGTCTTCGTTTAAAAGGGAGATCTTGGGCTTCCCTGGTGGCGCAGTGGTTAAGAATCCACCTGCTAATGCAGGGGACATGGGTTCGAGCCCTGGTCCGGCACGATCCCACATGTTGCGGAGCAACTAAGCCCGTGCACCACAACTACTGAAGCCCGCGCGCCTAGAGCCCGTGCTCCGCAGCAAGAGAAGCCACCGCAATGAGATGCCTGCGCACTGCAAGGAAGAGTATCCCTGCTCACTGGAACTAGAGAAAGCCCGCGTGCAGCAACGAAGACCCAACGCAGCCCCCCAAACAGGAGATATTGGGAACTCCCTCTTGGTCCAGTGGTTAGAACTCTGTGCTTCCACTGCAGGGGGCATGGGTTCGATCCCTGGTCAGGGAACTAAGATCCCACATGCCGTGCAGCACAGCACAAAAAAGAAAAAATTTCTTTTTCAAAAAAAATAGATTGATGCATCGAGAAAGCAAAAAGTGTGTGTGATTTGCTTTGCTGCAAATAAAGCAGTAAACGGAACCTGCAGTAGCTCTGAGGTCTGCCCGTACTCTCAAATATCTTATAATTTTATATGTCAATCGTACCTCAATCAAGCTGAAAAAAATAAATAAAAGATAGATTCACAACTATTAGAAAGAGGTTGAAGAGACTAAGGACGCTAAGAGCAGAGACCTTCTCCTAAATAACCAGAAAGGCTGAAAAAGAGTAGAAAAGGGAACATTTCACTCTGTGGTGCAGTCTTGTTTAGCATCATCTTAAAGTGACTTTCCTTACTAAAAAAATCCAGCCCTGTCCAACTTCAGGAAAGACAAGAGTCTGCTATGGGGTTACTAGGGAACCCAGCAATACTCCAGGAGGACTAGAGACTCAGGCTGGGGCCATGGTGCTCAAAGCCTCCTGCAAAACTGGCCCAGGGGAGATTCCAGGAGGCCCACACTGGCCCAGGCCGCCATCACGATCCTGGGCTAACACACGGGAACTCAGATGTGGGTAGGGGTCCCACCCCCATGAACAGACAACGGTGGCTTGCTACACCTCAAGTATTTGTACACACGATGTAGTTTGTGCTGGACCCCTGCTCTCCTTCTGGGGGTCTGAAAATCTGGTACCAGGCAGAGGCTGCCTATGTGACCAGCTTCCAGTACAAACCCTGCACACTGAGTCTCTAAGGAGCCTCCCTGGTGGGCAACCCTCCATAGGCATCGTCACAACTCGTAGCTGAGGAACTAATCGCATCCTGGGGGTCTTCACGGGAAAAGACCCTTGGAAGCTTTTGCCTGGTTTCCTCTGTACTTTGCCCCACGTGCCTTTTCCCTTTGCTGGTTTTGCTTTGCATCCTTTCACTATAATGAATCATAGCCACAAGGATGACCATATGTTGAGTCCCCTGAGTCCTCCTAGGGAACCATCAGCCCAGGCAGTGGTCTCGGGGACCCTACGCACCACCAGTGTCACAGCCTCTGAGAAACGCCAATTCAGGCTAACACGGCAGCCCTCAGAGAGCAGGAAAGTCCAGACACGCTCGGGATTTGTAACTTCCCAATAATCTCAATGACTCTTCAAGTCAGGGGTGTGAGGTGCATAAGGCAGTCCAGCTGGTCCTGTTCACAGAGGGGGAAACAGACTCACAGAGGGGAACGACCTGCTGAGACCTCAGGGCCAGCAAATGTAGAGCCAAGCTGAGTCCAGTGCTCTTGTCCTGGGTGGCTCCCCACAAAGCTCTCTCCAACCTTAGACGCCTATGTTGGATTCGTTCTACCAGTTGAGCCCTCTGCACGAGAAAAGCATTCCAGGACGCCTGAGCCTTCTTGCAAATGGATATGTTACTTCAATTGTGTCTCCGCCAAATAGAGCGCGAAACTGGAAATTTTTTCCAACACTGCCCCCAATAATTAAACATGAGTCCCCCCACCACCCCGCCCTTTACATCAGCATCTCTCCAGGTGGGGATCTCAGAGTGCCTGCATCTGGATCAGAATCAGCTGATGTGTTTAAAATGCGGATTCCCAGGCCTCAACTAGCCTCACTAAAGGAGCATTCCTGTGAGAGGAGCGGAACCTGTCTTTAATAAGCTCCCGGAGGAGTGTGTTTGGTTAGCACAGAGCCTGCCGCATCATAAGTCCTCCATAAATAAAAACAGGACCAGAGAAAGCACAGATTGCAAGGACTTCAATGCAAATGTCCATGTTTCAGCCTGCACTGCTGGGTCCAACCAGCATATTTTGAGCTAATTCTGAATACTGAGAAGCTGAAGTTGTCAGAAATATCTAACACAACTGGAAACTGTTTTCTTTTGACTCAACTCAAAACAGGTCAAATTTTGCCCCTTTATTGTTGAATTTAATGTCTGGAAACTGACAAATCTTCCTCAATGGTTATAGTTGGCTAAATGGTGGCCCCCAAAAGATATGTCCATGTCCTCTCCTCTGGAACCTGTGAATACTACCTTATTTGGTAAAAGAGTGAATATTACCTTATATGGCAAAAGATGTGACTAATTTAAGGATTTCGAGAGGAGGAGCTTATCCTGGATTATCTGCTTGGGCTCTAAATCTAATGACAAAATCACTCTTATAAATCCACTTACAAGACTGGGGCCGAGCCAGGCTTGACAGATGGGAGGAGAGACGGTGATGTGAGGATGGAGACAGAGATTGGGGTGATACGGCTGCAAGTCAAGGAATGTTGGCAGCAACCCGGGCTGGAAAAGGCAAAGAACAGATCCTCCCCTGGATTCTCCAGAGGGAGCATAGCCCTCCTGACACCTTGATTTCAGATTTCTTGGCTTCCAGAACTATGAAAGAACACAATTCTGTTTTTTTAAGCTACCTAGTTTGTAATAAATTCTTACAGCAGTCACAGAAAAGTAATACAGTCATGAAAATTATTCTGGATTTTAAAAAGGAAAGTTAAGTCATTGAATTTGCCCCACCCCAGGACCTTTGCACGTGCTGACCCTTCTGCTACCGTGCTCTGTCCCAGCTCACCAAGGCCCAGCTCCTTCTCACAATTCCTGTCCCTGCTCAAAAGCCTTCCCTGACCCCAGGCCCCCAGTAGAAGGAGCTGCCAGTCACTCTCTAGCTCCTTACCCCATTTTAGGGTTTCCTTTTTACTTACCACAATATAAAATGGTCTGTCAACTGGTTTACTTATCGACTGGAACCTAGTCTGCCTTGTTTATGGCTGTAGTCCCCATGCCAGGTACCTAATGGTGGCTAAATAAATACGTGTTCGGTAAAAGAAATTAATGTTATTTTATACTAAAACAGAGAAATGCAAAGTCTATATGATAAAACTTAATACTCCAAAGAATTCTTTAGCTGAAAAAAGGTCTCCTCACTACATGCCAGCCCACCAGGCAACACTGTCCCTCCCTTCTGTCATAAGTTCACTTCTATGGGAAACTGAGGACTTGAAGGATTTGACTTCTGTCCCCATCATGCTAGCTATAGCTGTGTGACCTTGGGCTTATCATCTCCCTCTCTGAGCCTCAGTGACCTCCTTAGTAAAGGGAGGGGTTTGGTTTACTATTGGCATTGGGTCCTATTTATGGAGCCGTTTCTAACTGCCCGACCCTGTGCTAAACCTTTTCTTTTTTTTTTTTCTGTAGTCGACTTACAATATTATATTAATTCCAGGTGTACACCATAGTAATTTGATATTTCTACAGATTACGCTCCAAAGTTATAAAATATTGACTATTGGGCTTCCCTGGTGGCGCAGTGGTTGAGAATCTGCCTGCTAATGCAGGGGACACAGGTTCGAGCCCTGGTCTGGGAGGATCCCACATGCCTTGGGGCAACTAGGCCCGGGAGCCACAACTACTGAGCCTGCGCATCTGGAGCCTGTGCTCCGCAACAGGAGAGGCCGCGATAGTGAGAGGCCCGCGCACCGCGATGAAGAGGGGCCCCCGCTTGCCACAACTAGAGAAAGCCCTCGCACAGAATCGAAGGCCCAACACAGCAAAAATAAATAAATAAATAAACTCCTACCCCCAACATCTTCAAAAAAAAAAAAATATATATATATATAGACTATTTTCCCTGTGCTGTACATTATACCCATGTAACTTACTTATTTTATACTAGTAGTTTGTACCTCTTAATCCCCTTCACTATCTTGTCCTTACCCCTCCCCCTCTGGTAACCACTAGTTTGTTATCTGTATCTGTGAGTCTGTTTCTCTTTTGTTATATTTGTTTTATTTTTTAGATTCCACATATATGTGAAAACATAGTTTTTGTCTTTCTCTGTCTGACTTATTTCACTAGGCACAATACCCTCCAGGCCCATTCATGATCTGTGCTAAACTATTCACATGCATACTCCCATTTGGTCTTCCTGATAATCCCATGGGGGTACTATTATGGACCCCATTAATGGAAGAAGAAACTGAGGCACAGGAAGGCTTCATCACTCGCCCAGGGCTGCACAGATAGTAAGGTAGAACCCAGACTCTTCCGTTATATACCAGGATGCTGCTCTGCTCAAGACACCCACAGCTCTCAAGCCTCTAACTCACTCTGAACAGTTGGCTGAGAGAGACTTAAATTGCTAACAAGGGCATGGGTACACAATGGCACACCTGCTAGTCTTTAATCAGAGTAAATGCCTGGGGAAATTGTTTTCTTGTTTCCCCTTGCTCTTTAAATATGTCACAAAAGCCAGCGTGCTGAAAGCCCAAACTACTCTGCCCCTAAATCAAAGGGCAAGTGCAAATCGTCTTGCCCACCACACTATGTAAACATACCTGGGGGAGAATGTTCTAGTCATCATTGTCCTTGCGTTCTTTATTCTCTAACTCCTGCTTCTCTCTCCACAGCAGGCAGGTAGACTGAGCTACGGGTGGGGGAAGTGTAAAGAATACTTGAATTATTTACTATTAAAAAGCACTGAGCTGCCAACTTCCTCTCTGAATTATTTAGCACCGTCATGTACAGTTATGTATGTGCAATAATGGTATGTTATATTCACATTAACTCTGTTGAGAGTGGCTACATTCTAGGTAGTGTGACAAGCTCTCCTGCCCCTTTGGCATCTCTTCTATCCTGAGGTCAGGAACAGCTAACGGTGTTCGCTAGAGGCCCAGAAGATTCAGAATCAGGTCCATCAGGAAACACAGAGGGACTTTTGCTTCCCAGAAAAGGTGAGATGACTGGGTTCCCGTTGCAGGGAGAAAAGGCAGAGCAACACATGCAATGAGGTTTTAGCTGTTTATTCCGGAGAGCCCACTGGGGGCCTCACTACGTCTTTCCCTCAAAATATAAGACACCAACTTCTGCTTTTCCAGAAACTGCTATAATAGCTGGTAGATAAGATGCACGTGTAAGACAATTGGAGAAAAAGAGGGTTCATCCAAGCCCCACCACTTAAATCTGGTGATCTCTGTCTCTTTTATTTCTCAGAGTCTTAGATTCCACGTCTGTCAAGTGGGAGCAGTGTACCTTCCTCACAGTGCTGTGGTGAAGACTGAATGCATTCATGTAGAATATCAGGTACATGTTCATCCATTTGCTCCTGACACAGCATAGGCATCAAACCCCCAATGTCTGGGGGATACATGAAATGAATGAATGAAAAGAAAGGCAGCTGGTGTCTGAGCGGATGGAAGGATGGAGAAGAGCCCACGATGGACGTGCCTTGGAGAACATGGTTTTGGGGACACTGGAAACAACTTTCCTTCTTACAGGTCCTGCATCCATCTGCTGTACTAAGCCATGTGTAAGGCATGAGGGATGCAGAAATGCATTTGGTATTTATTGAGCACATACTAGGTACCAGGTAGTGTTCTAAGCTGAGGGGAGATAGCCAATGAATAAAACCCAGACCAAAATACTTATACACTCTAGTATGAAGGAGATAGAATCACTGAGCTCAAGGAGCTTGGAAAGGGAGATAGACAGATAAACGAGTCGGAGCACAGAGTGTCACAGGTGCTGAGAGAAGGCTCAGGGCAGGGAACAACGAAACAAAAATGAAGACATGCCTGGGGCTGTGTCCGGCGGTGGGGGCATTCAAGAGAAATATCATAATGGAGTTTGAGTCTGAGCTGGAGTTCAGGGCTGTACAAAGAGCACCAGCTCTATCTGGAGATGCTAGGATGTGGCTAATGATACGTTTTCTCGACTGGGGTATGAAAGGAGAGTTTCAAAGATGGGTCTTTATGCTGCCATAATACATGGATTTCGATGTTAACTTTAGGAGGTAATAAAAATTTTAATTAAACATCTGCCAGGTTGCAAAAGGGCAGCCATCATGAAAAAATAACCTAGGTCATTTCCTCTTGAAAATGGCCAGTTTCGAAGATGGTCTTGGAAAATAATGGGGAAAAGAAGCCTAATAAAATGTAAGACAGTGAATTTTATCCAGTGATAAATTTATCCAGAGATAATTTATCCAGAGATAATCTCTGATAATTTTATCCAGAGATCCAGTGAATCTCTCCAGGCTGGAGAGATTCAGCATTGAAAATTAGGAGACTTTTTTTTTTCTTTCCCCTCTCTCTGCATCCCCCTCTTGAAGGCATCTATTTTTTTAGCTGCCTGTGAAAAGAACTTGAAGTCAGCCCATTAATGGAATTCAGGCAAATTGCAGCTCTTCTTGTGGACTGGAGGGGGAGGGCTTGAGAGAAGCTTAAATGCTAGGGGCAGCTGTGGGACCCTGAATTAGTCAGAACTCATTTGGTTGCAAATAATTGAAACTCAACTCACCCTTGCAACCTTCAAGCATGGATGGATCCAGGTGTTCCATGATATAATCAGGAATTTGTCTCTGGCCATGTCTGGTCTCTGTCATCCTCTGTGTTGGCTTCATTCTCAGAAGGCAGGCCCCATGTCCTTGCACAATGGCCTCTACGGTCCCAGGTGTATACACTATCGGCTGAACAAACACAGCAGAAAGATCATCCCTTCTCAAATAACTCCCTAAAAAGTCCTGGGATTGGCTCTGATTGGCCTGATGGGTCACATGCCAATCCGTCAATCAATCTGTGGCCAGGAAAACAAGCATTCTCACTGATCATGTGTCCACTCTTGGAACCAAGGGCCTGGAGTTACCCCTTTTTTTTTTTTCATGGTCAACCTAAGTTATTTATTTAAGCCATCCCTTGCCATAAGCAAAGGGATAGAAGCTCAGTCTACTGGTCATAATTTGATGCAAGTAAAGAAGGTAAGCTTAAGGTCCCACATACTTTTCTGGTCCACATGCAGAGTGATGGTCCAAACCATTGGTGCCGTGGTCCAGGCTCTCCTTATTCATCTTCATTGCCAGTTGGAAGCAGACTCACATGAGAGCTATGGAACAGAGAATGGTGACTGTCCGGTTTACAGTGAAAGCGAGGTTTGTTTACCGAAATAAGAGGAAGGGATTCTGGGCAGACAAGAACCACTGCCACTCGGGGTAGGCTCCTGGAGAGTTCATCTCAAGGGAAGGATCTAGCTCGGCAGCTGAGCCTGGGATTCGAAAGGAAGGCGTTATTCTTGGACAGCGCGAGGTCTAGAACTCGACCCCACCTTAGTTAGGTGGCCTTGACCATGTGGGCTTCGCACGTAAAACATTGACCAGCTTAAACTGGTTTTGCCTCCTTAAATAGGTTCTTGATTTGCCAAACCTTGAGTTATTTCACAGAGACAGCATAGCACATGTGCAAGACAGGAACCCCTGTCTCCAGGCTGTCTCCATGTCGCCATGACCCTGGAAATGAGAATCTTCAGGCTACGGCAATACGGCAAGAATAGAAATGTTGCCACCAAGAGCCCTTTACAAAGCAAGAAGCCCGTCAATAAGGAAAATCTGGCTTCCAGCAGCACGAGTCACTCATGTGGACTGATTAGAGGCTAGCCGATCAGCTTCCGGGTTTGAAATTCCCCTAAACCCTTACATTTTGTCCCAAACCCCGGATCGCGGAGACAGATTTGAGCCCTGCCTCCTGTCTCCTTGCCGTCACCTGGCAATAAAGCTTGCTTTTTTCAAAAGCCAGCTTCTTTGCGCATCTGGCAGTGAGCCCATGCTCGGTGCCAGGCTTTCCCTAAGAAGGCACAGGCTGTGGGAATAACTTGGAGAGACGTGCCCCCCACCAGAGCACAGTGCTCATCGGGGGCCCCGCAGCCCACTGTGGCCATCCCCGACCAGAGCATTTCGCAAAGGCAGGGCCCATCCCCGTCTTAGCTGCTGGGCTGAATGGTTACCATGAAGGTGGGAAGCTCTGGTGGCCAGAGAGACCAAAGGTACTTGCTACCCAGCATGGGCAGGACCAGCAGGGCTTGGAGGCAAGCAGCAGCCCAGGGGACACGTCAGAGACCATGGCCACGGAAGCCACCCACGTTTGGGACTGCTGTGTGCACACGTGAAGCCCAGATACAATCAGAAACGTTTGACGAGCCCACAAATTCAGGCCAGAGTAACAACGATAGCTGTGATCCACCTCCTCCCAGGAGCCACGCTGAGCATCTTCTGGGCACCATTTCCTTGAATCCTGACAGCAGCCCCACGACATAAGGATCATGACACTTCTATAGATGAAGACACTGGGGTTCAAAGAGATTCATCTACTTGCCCAAAGTCAAACAACCAAAAGTGACAGAGCTGGGCTTTGAACTTGGGTCTTCTTGACTGCACAGGTGGTGTCCCAACCCTTCGTTATCTTACCCTCTTCCCCCTTCGTTATCTTACCCCCTTCCCAGTGGATGTTTTGCACACATCCACTGGGGATGGGGGCTGCACCGGACCATCCAGGTTGCAGAGAAAAGGAAGAATCACCCACAGCCCAGAAGTCGACGTTTCAGGGCTGGGCCCACGTTCAGACCCTGGCTGCACCTGTTTGCAGCTGTTGGCCTTTGACAAGTCACTTCGGTCCCTCAGAGCTGTTTTATCACCAGTCAAGAGGGCATAATAATCTCCTGGCCATCCCATACGAGGCCACGTGATAGTGCACGTGGATGTGTTTGAAAACTACGAAGTGCTGCACAGATGTAAATAATCATAATAATATCCTGCGAAGAGGAGGCCAATTGACGTATGAAATACTTCTGAGGGAGGAGACGGCGTGTGTTGATACGCCGCACTGCCTCAGCCCGAACAATGCCATCTGCCTGCAAATGTTGTGATGTGGGAGGGAAGAGACAATCTTTATCCAATTATCTTCCTTATAACGATGTACTGGAGTACAATTAATTCTCTAACTATTCCATAATATTCTCTTAATTAGGGGTAAAAATAGGCTTTTCTTCCCGATGCCTCTGCTATGATATACGAAATGCTGCTTCCCGTTTGTAACATGCTAATATGCTGGTAATTAAAAGCTTCAAGATTCTGTTTGATGACTCCATTTGGTTTGTTGAGGATAATTGCACCTTCTACTCTACCCACTCTTCTGGGGTTCCCAGGCAGCATCTAGGGGGAAAAATGGTACATGACAGACAAGAGAAGCCCTTCCCCCTGGGGGTGGCCCAGACATGTCTCCTCTAGACTCTGAGGGGGTATACGCTCGGGAGCTTCCCGCCGCCCCCCACCCCCGCTTCCGAAAAGGGAAGCATTCTCGTGGCGTGAGCATTTGCTCCAGTTCTGTGACTTTGGACTTGACACTTCACTCTCTCCTGACTCCCCAAGCCCAACCTACACGCTGGAGAGATCACCCAGCACAGAACTTCTCAGCCTCAGCACGACTAACATCGTGGGCTGGACCATTCTCTGTGGTGAGGCCGTCCTGTGCATCATAAGACGTTTACCAGCATCCCTGGCTTCCACCCACTACAAGCCAGTAGCATCGCCCCCTCCAGTTGTAACAACCAAATCTCTCCCGACACTGCCAAATCACCCCGAGCTGAGAACCACTGACCAAGTGTAAAAAAGATTAAAAAACAATGTAAAATTGTTTTCACAGGGGATCAGTTAAATAAATCATGGCACATCCATCCAGTGGAATTTATTCAGCAGGTAAAAAAAGAATAAGTCAGCCTTTATAAGAACAGACACAGGACGATGTTCTAGCGAAAACGTCAAGGTGCAGAACAGTATGTGTAGTGAGCTAATTTTCTATTCACCTAATTTGCATATTTGCTTATTTGGGTATCGGATGTCATTAGGGGGCACAAGAAGACGTGATGGTTGTCCCCTCCTGGGAGGGTAATGGGCGAGCTGGACATAAACATGGAAGGGAGATGATCCATGTTTACATTTTTGTATGAATTTTGTGTCCTGGGCATGTATTACTTATTTAAAGAGTAAATATAATTTTTAAATAAACACCTATCTCACTCTCTGGCTTGGAACAGTCTCAGTAAATTCTATTTCCGCTCCCTCCTCCCCACTGTCAAAGTTATTCTCAGAGAGCCTCAGACAGGATATTTCTTTATCTGTCACATTCTGTCTCCTTGAACATTATCAACAATTCACATCTTGAGAGCAGTTGCCAAGCCCTGCAGACTGACATGCCCTGTGCAATGAAGGCCATGTGACTCGGGGTTTCAGAGAGAGAAACTGGGCTCCAAGGCTTGGTGAGGTCAGGTCCCTGATTCTACAATGGCTTCTCAGGTCCTCTGGGACACCCACAGTCCAGGCTGATGCAAAAGCTGAAACATGAGATCCAGATACACAAGTGATAAACTGGATTCTTTGCTTTGTAAAAAAGAATTTAAATGGGATGCCTTCAAACAGTGAGCCCTTGACGGAACAAAAACGTGGCTTTCCTGAAAAGGAGCTTGACTGACTTCACCCTGTCTAGAAAAGTCTCTCAGATGATAGATATTTATGTCCTGCCTCATATAGGGGTCAGATTATGGGTATGGGGTGAAATGATCTACCCAGTATCAGTTTCTTCATTTGTCAACCAATACAGTGATTGGGTCAAACCAGTATTTTCCAGTGTATCTGACCCAAGTCTGAAGAAAATTATGAAACGGTAAGAAAGAGGCAGGAACTTGTGATAAAATAAGTGGGGAAAAACTGGGTTAAAGGAAGTTAGACAAGTTTCTTTATTGCAGGACTTCTCAGAGGCTTTATCGAGAATGACAATAATTTTTCTTGAAAAATTCATTTGTGGCTTTTTTCCTTCCTACCTTTTTCGGCAGGTCCTGTACCTGGAAGGCACAGAGACACGTCTGTGTTTCCTGCCCTGGGGTGGGGGGGAGGGGTTGCAGGGTGGGAAGAGAAGCAGCCTCAAAGCAAAGTCTCCTTTTGCCTTTAGTAAGTCAGGTAAAACAGCAGAGGAGTGCAGGATGTCCTCTAGCCACAGCGAAAGGGCGATGGGTTTCAGAGCTGTTATGGACTGAATGTTTGTGTCGCCCTGCCCCCTAATTCATATGTTGAAATCCTAACCCCCCAATGTGATGGCATTAGGGGGTGGGCCTTGGGATGATTAGGTCATGAGGGTGGAGCCCTCATGAACGGGATTAGTGCTCTTATAAAAGGGACCCAAAGAGTCCTCTTGACCTTTCTGCACGTGAGGACACAGTGAGAAGACGGCCATCTGTGAGCCAGAAAGGGGGGGGTCTCACCAGACACTGAATTTGCTGCTGCCTTGATCTTGGACTCTGCAGGCTTCCGAACTGTGAGAAATAACTGTTATTTAAGCCACCCAGTTATGGCATTCTGTTACAGCAGCCCAAACAGACTAAACACAAGACAAGGAGAGAGATGAAAGAATCTGCAAAGCTAGAGACAGAAGACATCCCGGGGCTTCAGAGCCCTGCAAAGTGGCAGTCCCTGCCCCGCTCCACGTGTCTGGCGGGACTCCAACGAGGTAGGGTGCCTCGCAGAGAATTCCATTCGCTGGAGGCAGCAGAGCTTCCAGACAAAAGGAGGGATTTCTCAGATGATACCTGGTAATTAGGAGCGCCCCCTCCATACGCAATGCCTGTTGCTCTCTGAGATGCCCCCCAAGACATTTTACAGAACCAGGTGAGAAAAAGCCCAAGGATGACCAAGACCAGATTTCCCACCAACCCAATGCTCAGAGAAGGCAGAAGGAGGTTAAAAATACATCGATAACAACAAAATGCAGTATTTGGTGCACACCGGAAGGCTGTGGGCTGGGATTCCTGTTTCCGACAAAGGCTAATGGCAGAAATGAGTCTCCAAGATGGGGTGAGTGATACACGGTTTCCCAGCGCCTTCCCTTTCTGTCTATAGATCAGACGTCGTAATGAGTCCATGAGGATGACATAGAACAAGATGAAGCTGCCAGAGCTAGTGGGACACCCGGTGTGTGCCCAGCCCTGCAGAGCGCAGTGGAAGAGGCAAAAAGAGAAGAGGTGGCCCCACCCACTCTTAGAGAGCGAAATTAAGGGGCTTAGATGGTGCCCAGAAACTGGAGGTGATTTAGCATTTGTACCAAGAGCCTCAAAAAATTTCGTGCCTTTTGGCCTAGTAATTCCCCTTCTGGGAATCTATGATAAGGATTTCATATAAAATGCTGGGGGGATCTTTAGGCAAAAAATTAAATTATTGATAATTGGGGAAAAGAGGGAAGGAAATAAATTGAAGGCCAAGAATTGGAGAATGGACAAGTAAATTACAGTACATCCATCAGATGAACTATTAGGCAGCCATTAGTGAGGTTTATGCAAAGGCTTCAGTGATGTGAGAATATTTCATGTGAGGGAGCAAAGCAGGATACAAACTTGCACATCTCAAATGTGTGAATAAAATGCATTAGAAAAATAAGTGCAAGGAAATACATTAAAATATTGTCTGGAGGAGGGGAGTGGGGAAGGACAACAAAGCCAGGAAAAATGGTTTTATAACAATCCAAGGTAGCACGTGAGGTGCAGGTGGGACTTTCCTGTGCTTTATGACTTCATTCCTTAAGAGCCCACCTGGACAGGTGAGACTGGAGGGTCAGAATGAGATGACATCATGGCAAAGGTCCTCTCCTAAATTCTGAAATGGGGCTTGGTTGGTTTTCTATGTCTGCCATAGAATTTACTATCTCATGGTTTTCATAGGTAAGAAGTCCAGGTGAGCCGGACTGGGTCCCCTGCTTGGGGTCTCACAAGGCCAAAATCAAGGTGTGAGCAGGGCTGCATCCCTCACTGAAGGCTCTGGGTAAGAATCCACTTCCAAATTCGTTCAGGTTGCTGGCTGAATTCAGTTCCTTGCGGTTGTAGGACTGAGGTCCCCATTCCTTGCTGGCTGTCACCCAGGGCTGGTCTTTGCTCCTAATAGCTGCCTGCATTCTCCCTTCTGTTTTTCATGTGGACCCTCCAGCAACGACAGCTCAAGTCCCTCTCAGGCCTCAAATCTGACCTCACCTTCTGTGGCATCTCTCTGACTCCAGCTGGAGACATTGATTTGCTTTCAAGGCCTTAGGTGATTAGACTGGGCCCACCCGGGTACTCTAGGCTAATCTCTTTTAAGGTCTATAACCTGAACAACATAAGCAGTCCCTTTTGCCAGATAACGTAATACACCGACAGGCTCCAGGGATTAGGGCATGGTTTCCTTTGCAGGGCCGTTTTGCCTCACACAGACCCCAAGACTCTTTCCTCCTAATTTCGAAACTTCTTGACCTCACTTCTTGATCGCCTGACACCACACATCAGAATGGGCCTCCTATTCTGCATCCAACCCAGATGAGTCCCAGCTGACCCCATCTCCAAACGTTTGCCTAGGGCTGGAACGCACCCACCAACTTCAGCTGCCTGAATTGGGGGCGGTACAGAGGTGTTTGATTGTTTTCTCTCCAGGAAAACTGCATTCAAAGAGAATTTCCATGGACTTTTATGCAGCCAACACCAAGAGGGCTGCAACTACCCAAAGAACACATTAATCAAGCGGCTGTAGAAAATGTGAGAAAGATGGAGGAAGGACATTTCATCTGTCACCCTCATCTTTCTGCCAAACTTTCCCAGCTCAGAGGAGCGCTCTTCCAGGTGTGACCCTCAGAGGCACCTGGGGAGCCGTCACCGAGAAAGGCTGATTCCTCCGGCCTAACCTCAGGCCTGCTGGCTCAGACCCTCCAAGCATTATGGCCCCAGAATCTGGATTTTAAATGTGTCTGTCCCTTCCCCCAGGTGATTCTTATGCACTTCCTTAAAGCAGTGGTCTCCGACTTTAAAACCTGAAGGTGACAGGGCTTCCCTGGTGGCGCAGTGGTTGAGAGTCCGCCTGCCGATGCAGGGGACGCAAGTTCGTGCCCCGGTCCGGGAAGATACCACATGCCGCAGAGCGGCTGGGCCCGTGAGCCGTGGCCGCTGAGCCTGCGCGTCCGGAGCCTGCGCGTCTGGAGCCTGTGCTCCGCAACGGGAGAGGCCACGGCAGTGAGAGGCCCGCGTACCGAAAAAAAAAACAAAACCTGAAGGTGATAAATGAGAAAGGCTTATATGCCTTGGGTGAGGGGGATCACAGGGTACTGGACTCTCCCCTGAACTCTGAAATTAATGACACATCAAGAGGATGCCCGTGGGGAGCAATAGCCAAATGGAAGGATTCTGAGGGAAGAGAAAGGCCAGTCATACAAAGCAAGACAAATAGGGTACAGCTGAGCACAGACCTGAGCTCAGGGCAAGTGGATGCACCTGTCTGAGTGGCAGTGATGGCTCTGTGCAGCTGGCTTAGAGGATATGCCTCCATCAGAGCTCCAGTGGAAAATGTGGCACAGCATCCCGCTTCAGTGCCCGGGTACAGGGGCCGGGCTGACCTGGGTTCACCAAGGTCATCAGCTGTCTTATGCTGGGAAATAATATGAGGACAATAATAGTCCTTTCTTCATTCACAGGGCTCTTGGGTAAATTAGGGTGGTTTTTCACATAAGCCTGTTTAACTTTTAAGTGCTTATATCAGCTAAGAATGCTTTTGGCTGCAAGTAACAGAAACCCATGACCAAAAACTCAGAGGTTGGTTCTTATTGGCTATGGTTCAAGCAGCTCAACAACATCAAGACAGAGGTTTTGTGGTTCTCCAAGAAGGGCTTCTCAAACTCTAACGTACACACAGATCACTGGGAGAGCCCGTTACAATGCAAATTTTGATTCAGTGGATCTGGGGTAGAGTCTAAGATTCTGCATTTCTAACAATCTGGCCCTCAGACCACACTTTGAATAACAAGACACTTGGCCTTTCTCTCAGGGCTACAAAATGGCTGCTCCAGCTCCAACCATCACATTTGCAGGCAAGGCACAAAAAAGGCATGACAGAGGTTGTATGCCACCCATATCTACTTCTTTTATCTAAGAAAATGAAGCTTTCTCATGAGCCAGCAGAACAGACATCCACATAGGTTTCATTGGTCTAAAATGGGCCTCACAGCCATCCACAGCTTCACAGGAAGATGGAAAAATGAGAAACAGAGAAGGTATAAGCCTTAAACCAAGCATGATTCACCCAGAGCTGGGCATGTTGCCACACAGCATAAAATCCATTTTGTTTAGCAAGGAAGGAAAGGATGGATGTTGGGAAGCAAAGAGCATCCCAGCAGCACTCCACACTGTTATATGAATAAAGCACTTACACAAAGTGAACTCCCTCCAAATGTTAACAGTTTTCTCACCCGCATCTCATCCATGTGTATTGAGCAGACAAGTGGCAGGTTCCCTTCCACAGTCCTGTCACCCAACCCCAAACAACCCCACGCAGAGTGGGGGTGGGGCAGCTTTCTAGGGGCACAGCATCCTTGGTTCCCCGGAGCCAGTCTCCTGAGCTGTGCAGAGTATCCAGGTCCCCGGGGAACTGACTCACAGGGCCCAAGGAAAGCGTTTACACTCGTCAATGTGTAAGCCTCCTGGGACCAGGCAGGTACAGAGGTAAATCCCAGAGTAAATGGTCAGGCTGCCTTCCCCTTCTTTGTAGCTCACAGCCATCCAAGGGGGCGGATTTCCGACTTCACCAGTTGCTTTCATCCTCGACCCCAGCCTGGGACTCATCAAAAGGCAACGTGAGGCCCTCACGACTCTGTTTCAAAGAAGAGGCTTCGGCCTTCTTTCGAGTTCTGCAGAGCGGAACAGGTAGACGCCCAGCAGATGCGCTTTGTGAATTTAGCTGAGAAAGCCCCTCTTGGAAAAGTCTGAGCTGCCTTCCTTTTCCAGGGTCAAAAAGGAGGGCGCCCCGGAGAACCTGGAAGTTCTGAAAACTGAACTTCACCTGCCAGCTTCTTATGGAAAGATACAGGGTGGAGGTCACCTCCTGTCCCAAACCTTCTGACATTCCAGGGTCAGTGGACAGTGGCCTGGTTAATTCTGGCCTCCCTGCCGCTCACCGTTTGGTTTTGTTTGTAACTGAGCCATACTGGGTCAAGGTCCTCATCACTAAGTCTATTTTGCAGAGAAAAGCAGAGGTTCCGGAAGGCGGGTTCTACAAGTCCAACCCGCAGTCATCTAACCATGTGTGTAACTCCGGGTTTAGACCTGGTTACCAAGCTATCACCAGTGCTGGGTTTTTTGTTTGTTTGTTTGTTTTAAAAACTCCCTCAGAAGGCAGCTGCAGGGCATAAAGAAAATTCAGCAAGATTTCAAATCCCAAGCCCTGAGTTTAAATGCTGTTTTTTTCCACTTTGCAGTTCGGTGATGAAGCTGAGCCAGTTTCACTGCCTTCATCTGTTTGAATATTGGTGATGGGAAGAGATGTAGTAACAATAACCAGCATTTAAGAGAGTACTTGGGAGGCACTGTTCTCATTGCTGCACAAGCATTAACTCATTTTGCAACAACTATGACATAGGTATATATCATTAATATCCCCGTTTTTCAGATGGGAAATGGGGGCACAGAGAGATTAAGTAACTTGCCCAAGGTCACACAGCTGATAAGAGGCAGAGTTAAGATTCCAACCCAGGCACTTTGGCCCTTCTGCCCAAGCTTATTTCCACTCCACACTAAAGCACTTGCAAACCTATACAATGATTTTGATTGTCAGGTATTATTATTCCCTTGCACAGAAAGGTTAGGTGACTTGTCCAAAGACACAGAGACTGCCCACCTTCTGAGCCAAGCGAAACACAAGAAGGCAGCTCCTCTGTAAATTCCATCCTCCCTTCCCTTCTGCAGCCCAAGTCCTCGCAAAGGCCCCGACAACGGAGCCATCCATCGCCAGTCCTCAGAGACACCCCCTCACACTGAGCACAGTCCCCACGGCTGATGACCTCAAATCAAACATCCATTCATCCCACTGGCAGAAAAACCATTTAAGCACTTTGCTATTTTCATTTCTGCCAAGCCACAGGGGTGTTGCATAGAACCACTTTTTTTCTTTTTCGCATTTAATAATACATAATTACCTTTCTTCAATCATCTCGGTGGAATATGTGCTTTTCAACCTAATGCTGAGGCTTTTTAAAAAATGCGATGGAGGAATGGGTGAGATGTATTTTCAATGCCCAGAAAGAACCTTCTGTGGTCCCTGGAGGGGACAGTGAGCAGAGATGGATATCACGTTTGTGCTCCTGATTTGCTGTTCCTTGTGAAAGACTGTAATGAATACAAAATATGGGGCGGGGGTGGGGCGGGGAGCAGGCAGACAGACAGAGCCTGGTAACTGCGTGCTCTTCAAGTGCTCTGAAGCCACTGACCTAAGAAGCAACCTTGGGTACCTTAATTAATCCATCCCAGTGGGTACAGGGCATTTGATGCCAAACTCAACTGCTCCAGCTGCTCTGGACCGACATGTTCATTGCTATTCAGGTCTTTGTTCTAAAATGATGAAAGTATACAAAATCCACAGGAAGAGGGAGAAAACACACAAAACAAATACTCCCCAGGGGTCTTAGCGAGCAGATCTGATGGGGGCTGGCCCATGCAGCTGAATTTCAATTGAAGGAGGTTTTTTCTCAAAAGGGCCCCACTGGGAGACTTATAAAGATGAAGGAAGAGAAACCTGCCTACACAGCGTAAGTTATAAAACAATGAGATTAATGATACGTAAACCTATGTAGGAACTCTATTCTAGAAGCACTGTATAATGATGATTAGGGAGAAGTGAGAAAATACACAAACAACACTCTGCATATGCCTGACTGCATGTTAACTATTTCTGCCATCACTGTGCCACCAACTAGCTAAGACGAACAGTTACTGTTACAGTGTAATCGAGTTAATTAGAACATACCTAACATTTATTGGATGAATACACTGTTAGAAGCACTTTATGAGTCTTTATTTCCTGTTCCAACAACCTGAGAGGTAGGTACTGTTATTGGCTCTATTTGGCCAGTGAGGAGACCGAGGCACAGACAGACACATTACTTGCCCAGGTGGCTCCACTAGAAAATGGCAGGTTCTAACCCAAGGACTCTGCCTGCAGAGCCCATGGTTTCAGTTAACGATCAGGACAGCAGGAGTTTAGGACCATGGCTGAAAGTACAGGCTTCGAAGTCAGAGCTACCTGGGTGCGAATGCTGGATCTGTGACTCATTCTTCCCCTATAGAATCACGGTATTTTAAACTTTGAAAAACTACTGGAGACCATCTATTTAAACTCCCTGATTTCATAGGTATGGAAACTTGGGAACGTAAGGGAAGGCCAGCCTGGGCTCACACATCTAGACCTCTGATGCCCCGCTGTGGGCTGAACTGGGTCATCACCATCACCTCTGGCTCACCTGTCTGCAGGATGACCCAGAGGACCGTCCCCACCCCCAAGGCAGCCCACTCCTCAGCAGTGTGCTTCTGCAGCCTGACTGCCCCCCAGACCTGGGAGAGGGCCTGGGTGCAGGAGGCTGAGCACGGCCGAGGACTTCCTGAAATCCCAGCCGTTTGGGGTCCAAGAAATCTGCGAGTCTCCCAAAGAGCTTACCCGGAACAAATCCAAACTCTCGGAACATTAGGTAACTCCCAAAGCCTCCACTTTGATTCTTGGTTTGATCAATACCGTGCGGCCAAGGAGAGAGCATAAAACAAAGTTACACACATCTCGAAGGAGGTTACTCATAAATTCCTTAAAGGTTTGATCTTTTAATTAAAAAGAAAAGTAATCTCTCCCTCCTCAGTAGCCCATCATAGGCAAAGTATGGTTTACTAGGAGGCTCTGTAATTATGGCTGATCCTGTACAGTGACTATACATACATGCTGGGTATTCTTCTAAGGACGTAATAAATACACCTTAACCCTCACAGCACACCTATAGCAACAGATTAACTCCTTCCCACCTCACCATTTACCGCTGTGGGAACTAAAGCACAGACAGGTTAAGTCACTTGCCTGAGGTCAAACAGCCACCAAGCTGCAGATGAGACTTGAACCCAGACAGTCTGGCTCCAGAGCTCAGGCATATAACCACTACACCGCACTGCCTCTCAGAGCCACAAACAAATTCACATTTCAGCCATACCCTCCACACTCAGTGCCCGCTTCCTACCAAACTGATTCCTTCTTCCTCCTTGTTTTATTTGTTTTCCTTATTTTTTTTCCTTATTTTTTAGTGGAAAAAAAAATTAATCCTGAATGAAGCCAAGTTTAGTTGCAAATAAAACTGAACTGTCCACAACTGAAAGCATGTAATTAGAGAATGTTAATCTCTGGGTGGTTTTCCACCCCCTCCCCCAACCCCAAAAATACACTAACATTTGCAAAAGAAAATTCATCTTTACCTAAAACTATAATTAAGCGGCTGCTGGTGGTTACCTTGGTGACATTAAAAAAAAAAATTCTCCACTACAGCTCCCCACACTGGATAATACAAACTCGGCAACCAAATAAGTCAACAGGTTGTCCAGGAAACTGTTTCCTTGACAACCAGGAAGATGGAGGGGGACGGAGAGCTGGGGAAATGTCAGAGCAGCAATGCTATATTAAAGAAGCAAAAGCCCCTCTGGCATGGCTGAGCAGTTTCCCCAACTTGTACCAAGCAGCACAGCAGGGAACAAAAAAGGCTCTTTGTTACATGAGGAAGGTAGCTGGGGGGGAATGTCAAAACCCACATCTTACCCATTGGGTGAATTTCCACTTGAGGGCATGGAACACAGGAGGCTGTGGCCGCAGACCCTTCTAACTTAGAAAAGAAGCCCCATTCATTCTCTCACTTACCAAACGTGCATTGAGCATCTGCTAAGTGTCAGCATGTCCACACCTCCTGGCTCTAGCCTTGGATGGTCTTCCATGCTTTGGAACCTTGGCCAGGTGGGCCAAGAATTCAGGAGATGACAAATAACTTGCAGGACCATTTTCTGGAATTTTAATGTCTGGGTTTCTCCTTGTGTATTCACTTTCCTGTCCCCCATTCTAGCAAGACCAGTTCTGTGCTTCCTTGTCTGGGCTGGGGGGAGAAGGGAGGAGGCGGAGTTTGCAGGAGAGTGAAAGCTGGAAGGTGTGCAAGACGATCTTGCCACTGGCTCTCTTTTAAAGGACAAATAGCTTGTGGATGGGATTCAGTCATATGACCTGGAAAATCAGGAGAGGACATGACTGCCCCTGAGGAACGCAGGAGAGGAGTGGGAGAAATGACCTAGAAAGATTTCTTGAGACTGTGGTCCTTCAACAGAGCAGGGGTCTGGGACCTTAGCCATGTTGTAGGTGGGTGGGAGTGTGTCGTGCCCTTGGAAAGGAATGGTCACAGGGTGGGTCTTAGTCTGACCAAGAGTACCTGGAAGGAAGCAGCAGACCTGGGATTGGCAGGGCTAAGACATGTGGACAGATGAGCAGAGGCCTGGCCAGGGCTTCCAGGCTATATAAGGCCCCCAAAGCTTTCTCTACCCTAGGGATGGGGGTGGGAGTGGTGCAGGGAGCCCCCAATAACCAGTGAGGCAGGCTTGAAATAGATTTTTTTTTAATACAGAAATGCTCTATTTCTTGCTTCTTAAGTCCATGGACAGCAAGCCATACTTGCCAAGTGTCATTTTCAATGCTGCATTTTCCAAACTACTTGAAAGTTCCTGCAGCTGAATTCTGCAGAGAAAAGAGGAAAGGAATAAGGGGCAATCCAGAGGCACCTAGACCTGGAAATCCCAAATCAATTTTCCCTTCCACAAAAACTCTTTCACCTCTGGCTGGCCCTACCAAGTGTTTTGCCATGTTCCTTACCTAAACGTGCTTTTTATCAAATTATTCTCTGATCATAAATGAGAAGGCAATGCTGTACTACTAATCATCACAGGGTGGACACTCAACTCAGGAGTCTCCTCTTTCCATAGCCCAGCTGACGCTGACAGAGGCAAATTGATCTGAGTGTACAGACGTGTCATTAACACATGTAGCAGTGAAAAGAATGACTTGGATCTGCATTGCACTTTCACAACAGGGAATTTATTTGCTCTTTACAACTAACCCTGTGCCGCAGATACCCATTTTACAGATGAGAAAACCAAGGCACAGGAAGGGTAAAGACTTGCCCAGAGTACCTCCAGCCAATTCAGTGCCAAGAACCAAGGCCAGGGCTTCTGATCCCAACTCCCAATATCTTTCTCCCTCTGTGCTCACACCTCGCCTTTCCTCTGTGTTGGTTTCACTCCTATGTCCCTAATTCTCCTTCCCCTACTGTTTTCCTTCTACTTTTTTTTTTTTTGGCCCCCTCAAACATTCCAGTGGTTCTCAACTGCAGGTAACCCCTCTTCCCCAGGCCACATTTGATGATGTCTGAAGAATGCTTGGTTGTCATTCTGGATGGAGGTGCTAATGGGTAGAGTAGAGGTCAGTAGATGCTGTCAACATCTTAACAATACCCAGGGCAGCCCCGCACATCAGAATTATCCAACCCCAAATGTCAACGGTGCTGAGGGTGAGAAACCTGTGATCACAGGAAGATAAAAGGATTGTACACGTAAAGCACATGCAACAGCACCTGCCACATAGTCAGCTCTTATTATTTGGGTTAATGATATTGTTCACAACACTCTTGCAATGGGGAAGTCTGGGTTACTTATAATAAGGAAAGAAGAAAAAGCACTCTGAGTACTCAGGCACTTTGGTTCCAAAGTTTATTCATTTAACTAAGGAGTCATTGACTTCCTTCCCTAGGAAAGGGCCTGCAGCCCACAAAGGAGAGAAATGTCTTGTTTTGTGAACAAGGTCAAGCACTGGCCTTTAAGTCTAAATGTGCAACCCAGGAAATAATACTGAAGGGCACTGGGATGAGGGTCCCAGAAGACCTTTCATGAGTCTTGAGATGGGTCTACCACTGGGGTCTTCAAATCAAAGAATCTCAAGCCTCAAAAACAACCAAAGATAAATTATTTTGCCCAACCATCTTTTTTTTTTTTTTTTTTCCTGTACACCCACCTCCACCATGGAACAAAGAAAAGGTCTGGAAGGTGAGGGAGATGAATGCAATTTGCATATTTAACAGCCCAAAGGAAGGTGAAACTAACAACCAGAGATTATTGGGTTAGAAGTGTTAACACAGAGTTGGGGGGAACTGTTCAGTTCCTAAATAACAGGAGCTAAAAATACCTGTCACATGTCAAAGGGCTGTTTAGACAATACTAAGATCAGACTGCAACTGATACATATTTTCCCCCCAGTGGTTAAACACAGCCTGGTTTTTAAGTACCAAACAGCTGCCTCCAGGTTTGTCTGGAAAAACCACTCATTAATTTCTATTTTTGATTGACACACTAGGGGGTCCCAATCACTGCTCCTTCATCCTGGTGCCTAAAATCAGATGATAGTGGAAGACTGGAATGAGCAGCTCAAAGGAGGCAGAGGGAATAAGGGAAGAGAGCAAAAGCTTGAACAAAGGCAAGGAGGGACTAGCGCCCTCCACGTGCCTGCTTTCTCCCCAAACCAAGAAAGTTTGGGGGGATTGAAGGGATGACAAGGCAATAAAATGAGAATGGCCTGTAGCCCTGGAAATAATTAAAAATTACCTCTTCACATTGGGAGGGAGGGGAGACTAAAGAGCTCAGTATAATCAGGTGAAGCTTTCTGGGACCTGGGATGTGAGCAAAACGCTTCTGCTTGACTCCTTCCGCCATTCACCCCCCCACACACTCACATACCCATGGGCCCAGCTGGCTGAATGGAGGGTGGTTTCTGTGGAAGCCCAGAGATATGTCCAGTGTCTCTAAGTTTCTTTGGAGAGAAGAGGGGGCGTCTGGGTTTTCTTTTTAGGAGTATGGAAACGCTCTAAAATTAGATCATCGTGATGGTTGCACAACCCTGTGAATATGCTAAAAATCCAGTTGCATACTTTAAAAGGTGACTCTTATGCATGGAAATTAAATTAAGAATAGAGACAATCAGGAAATTATTCTAAATAAAAAGTTTTTCCTTTTAAAAAAGTAGGAGTCGGCTTCCCTGGTGGTGCAGTGGTTGAGAGTCCGCCTGCCAATACAGGGGACACAGGTTCGTGCCCTGGTCCAGGAAGATCCCACATGCCGCGGAGCGGCTGGGCCCGTGAGCCATGGCCGCTGGGCCTGCGCGTCCGGAGCCTGTGCTCCGCGACGGGAGAGGCCACAACAGTGAGAGGCCCGCGTACCGCAAAAAAATAAATAAAAATAAAATTAAAAAGTAGGAGTGGGGTGTAGACCCAAGGACTCTAGATTGAAATCTCACCTCTCCTCACTCTTAGCTGTAAGACTTATTCAGCCTCCCTGAGTCTCAACTGTCCCATCTGTAAAATGGGAATACTGAGAGTATCCTTCCTTCATAGGGCTGCTGTGGGGACTAAGTAGGATGCTGTTTGTAAAAAGCCTGACCCAAGGGGAGTGCTTCGAGCTCTGCGAGAGATGAATGAATGATTGGTAAGAGGCTGGATTCTTAAAATGGGCCTGGGCAGTAAAAGAGATGAGCCCACAACTTTCAGATGACAGGACTGGTAACCTTGCAGTAAGAGTGTGTCCACTCAGACCCTGGCACCATCAGTTGACCAAGATACACAACACAGATAATAGTAACTGCCATTTACTGAGCACTTACTATATGGCAAATGCCTCATATGCATTATCTCATTTAATCTTTATTTCAACCCTACGAGGCAGGTACTATTATATCCCCATTTTACATATGAGGAAATAGACATAATTTAGTCATTTACGCAAAATCACAGAGAGAGTAAGAGGCAGATCTGGTTCCATTCCAGGCTGTCTGTTACCTGAGATGGACCAGGTGAGCTAGAGCTAGCTCTTACCAGCTTGAGAAAGCAAGTTGTTAAATATCCAGGAATTCTGATTATTACCTATTCAAGAATTTTACAAACAAGTTATTGAATCATTGGTGGCAACCCCAGTAGAAATCAGCCATGATATGAGTATTTACACCAAGGAAATCTGCAATTGTTACAAATCTGGACTTTCTCTCTCCCCCCTCCCCTTGCCCACCTCACCTCACCACCACCCCCACCCCC
>NW_006770868.1:1213546-1214577 GCF_000442215.2 Lipotes vexillifer
CCCCACCCCCACCCCCACCCGTCCACAGCCAGTGTGCCAGCACATCTTTAACTACCAAACTAGGAGGGTACATTGGGTACTCCTTCCTACACAAAATGATAAGAAATCTTTACGTTTTCATGGCACTTTAGGGTTTATGGTGCTTTTAAATCCATCAAAAATAGAAAAAATAAAACCCACAGTTGTGAAAAAAGAACTATTTGCATTGATAATAATGAAAACAGGATCCATAGGTGATGAACCCAAGGGCCTCAGTGGACCACAGACCTCCTGAATTCTAACCAGGCCCTTCTATCTTGAAAGGTAGCAGCCCCAGGAGTAGATGGCAGGTAGGCTCTGTTCACAGCTACCAGGCATCTCATGGCATTGAGCAGTTGCTGCCCTCACGGACTTTGGGAAGGGGGACCCTCTCCCTCACTCCACGGACTATGATTCCACAGGCCCCACAGCTCCCCAGAGGAGTGAGCAAAAGTTTTTCACAGTTTCCACGTGGAGACAATGGGGAGGTGGAATTTAGGTGGGTGTGGATCTTGGAGGAGCAAGTGAAACTTCCAAGCTAAGTTTGATGAGCCTGTGCTTTGCATAAGAGAAAGACAGTAAATGTTTCATGAGTGAATGAATGGAATCGTCCCTCCTGTCCCTAGAGATTTATAGGCTCAAGCTCAAGCTTTAAACCAGGGCTGTGCAATTGATTAATTTTACCAGTGGCCTCAATCAAAGGCCTCTCTGCATCCATACCCTTTGCCCCGACCTTGTTGTCCCACCCAGAATCTCAGAGGTGCCCGCTGCCTTCTCCCCTCCAAATCTGCCACCTCATCAAGAATTCTGATGAAATGCTTCACTGTGGCTTCCTCTTACCTAAAGAGTCAGGTACAAGATCATCCCCAGTAAGAACAGAGAAATCTGCCTTCAGCTAAATGAACAAAGACATTACCCAACATCTCCACCCCCTCGGGGAATACAGTCCCCTTAGCTGAGAAAGATTCTTAAAGAAATTCTTGAAGGAACAACAGGCTTCATTTCCATTCCTG
>NW_006770868.1:1214662-1224153 GCF_000442215.2 Lipotes vexillifer
ATTCCTGCTTTGAAAGATGAGTTTTGTCTGAATCACTGCTGAGCTGTCCCCTCTCTCCCTCTCTCTCCATTTGCAGCCCGATTCTTTCACCAGGATTAAGACATCATCTCGCAGTTCTGATTTAGACGGTATTTGGGGCCTTACCCTTCAAATGGGATTTCTTTTTCTGGTGTGACATAAAGTGCCAAGATACACCAAAGCCAGCACTGCTAAGGTCTGGTAGAATCCAAAATTTGATTTTCAGACCCTTTCCCAATCAAGGGAAAATGAAGAAGCAGTCTACAATCTCCCTACTCAAAGTGAGGTCCGTGGACCATCAGCCCAGGGATCACCGGGAGTCTGTTACAAATCCAGAATCCCAGGACCCACCCCAGACCTACTGTTTCAGAACATGGATTTGAACAAGATGCCCAGGCGATGTGGCTGTGCATCCAGGTTTGTGATGCACTGGTCCCTGCTTTACAGCACTGGTCCCTGCTTCTCCGGGTGACTCTGTATCTCCCCTGATGTCAAGGCCTCTGGAGTGAGTTTCAAGCTGAACATCAGCCTTCATTCTCAGTATTACAAAGGACAGCTTCACCTAGCAGAACACAAATTCTTCTCACCTCCAATGCATGCACGCATTTGCACACATGCACACACACACATACACGAGCACACTTCCTACAACCAGGCTTGCCAAAGTCCCTCACTTGTGAGCCTTACTTGAAAGGTTTTCTCTTCTGAAGCACAAGCCTTTCTATCCTGAAGGGGCTTTCAAATGTCCCGCTGAGACCCAGGGATTCATTCACAAGAAACAGTCTTATCTTGGGATTAAAGGTTTCAAATGATTCCCATCTGATCCCAACAGGAGAGCTCCTTGCTAAAATACAAGAGTTTTGTTGGAAGTAATCTCCATGGAAATCATTAACCCAATTTATTAACAAGGGAAAAGAAATCCTAAGGATATTTTAAACTTTTAAATATCTTTGCAAACTAATGACAATGAAAACAAAGCATTTTGAAAATGAAAGAACCCCCAGAGCAGAAATTAAATTCAAACTAAAACGCTCTGAATTTTAACAATCCTATTTTAAGCTCTTAATAAACCCTGGAAATCCATTTAATTTAAATTACTGGCCAACAGTAATTACACCAACACCCTCCCTGAAATAATTTACACCTTCAGTCATCTCAGGGAACATTTCCCCCCCCACCAAAAGACTACATGAGATTGTTTATGTGCTGCTTCTGCTGACATATGCTTTTCTAGAAATCGCTGAACTTTGGGTTAAAAAGACAATTGAAAAACAGACCTAGGCTGTGTTTCCAAATGAATTTTGGACCCCTGTCCACAATAACCTTTTCAAGAAGGAATCGGTGCGGCTGAAGGTGACTGTAATTTTACAGCTACCAACACTGAAAAGAAAAGGCCGTGCAGTGACAAAGATAAGACACGGGTTTAGAATGTTTTAGGTAACATGCAAATGTATTCTGATTTTTTTCAACTCCCTGCAGAAGGAGAAAAAAAAAATCTTGAAAGATGTTCTCGAGGTGGAGCTGGTGGCAGGTTAATTAGAAAAATGAGATGATTGGGAAAGGGAAAATCTAACTGGCTCTCTCTCTCTCTTTCTTTCTGCCCAGGCTGGGAAGGAGTGCGCTTTTAAGGTCCAGCCCTCTAATTTCAGCATGTGGTGAAATGGGTCTACTCCAGCAATTTGGAATCACCCACTGGAGTGACTCACTGAGGCCTGGATCACACCCAACCCCCCTTTTATCTAGCTCTGCCTCCTGATTTTTCTCTACAGAAGATTTCTTCCCTCTCTCTGAGTCCGTGGGGGCTGGGAGGTGCTGACCTCACCTCTGACCCCACAGGTAAGCACCTGACCCAGGCCTGGCCAATCAGCTCATTTAATTCCCCAGGTCCCCAGTGACTGGTTCAGGGGTGGGCATGTCAGTCCAGTTGGAGTCACTCCCAGGACCTTTCGAGGAACTATTGGAAAAACAGTGCTCCCTTTCCACTGGAGACACTTAGCTGGAAGCTGCAGAGGATATGGCTGGAGTTGCTGGAGCCTCATGAGAAAAGCCTGCCTGATAATGAAGTCAACACAGTGGAAGGTAGAGCTGAGTGAGGGAAAGCAACTAGGCATTAGTGAGCCCTGGATCCAGCCTTACCTGAAACCTCCAGACTTCTAAAATATGAAAACTAATAGAAACCCCCCCCTTTTTTTTTCTTAACCAATTTTGAGTTAGATTTCTGTCACTTGCAACAAAACCACCTATCTGATTCTAGTAAAAACCCCTCAGGGTTTTCACAAGAAAGTCAAGAGAAACAGCAAATTGCTACACCAAAAAAAAAAGTCTCAAGAGATCATTTAGTCTTTCCCCTTGTATATAAGCATGCAAGTGCTCTAATTTTTTAAATTTTATTTTATATTCTTAGCAAAGATCCCTAGGGACTAAGATTCAGCAACCTCCATCCAGAATCCATATAAGAACACACTATGAGATGAAAATGTGAGCTTGAAGATGCAACATACGTCTGTAGGTGGCTCGGGAAATATTCTCCAGGCTGACAAAAAAAAAAAAAAATCCACCAACAAAACCAAAATCCTAATGTTAGATTTCATGCGCTACCAAGTAAACTTTTTCTCTTATAAAACAAATTGTTTCTATAGAAACGAATGTTTTTCTAGCAACCCACTCCCTATTAGGGTTGCTATAGGAACAGATTGAGAAAATTAGGAAACTGCAGAAAAAGGTAAATGACTGCCCAGTGTCTTTTTTTCCTGGAAACCCACAGAGGGCAAATGCCTTTTCATTTCTGAATGCCTTGGTACTTGGGGCAGGCTCCAGGAACACTTGAGAATATAATTCCAACTCTGTTGCATTCCCATTCCCCAGCAAGGGTTTCATCAAGTCACTGAAATTTAATTCTGAATATGACAAGTTTTACTAAGAACCACCTTCTAAGGATTGTTTTCAAGGACCAGGGCTAGGCAGGAGCATGGAGTAAGAAGGTACAGGGCTTTGGGTGTAAAAATGTAACAATAAGTGCTGACAACCACACACGTGCTACAGATAGTCTTTTGGAGAGAAGCCCTTCATTTGGGGAAACTCAAGTGCACACGTTCTGTGAACGCTTTGCTGTAAGCAGTAGGGACCATGCCGCGTGCTGCCCGGGTCTCACGGTGCAAATGATGAGCACACAGGTGAATGTTTTCCTTTCTTTACTGGAGAGCTGGAAGAGAATACAAACACAGTCCCTTGTCTCTTACTCGGTTTCTGGGATCATCTACTGACAAGCAGGGTATGACATCTGTCTGGCAGGGAGAATTCTCTCTCAACTCTCAGCAACTACAAACCCAGTAGACGGGAGTGGAGAGAGCTTTGAAGCCAAGAGTTGTAATCAGCAAGTAAGAACCACATGGCCTTGGGTGAGTCATTTCATTGCTCTGAATCAGTTTATTTACCCCATCTGTAAAATGGGGTTAACAAGATCCCCATTTGTATAATAGGGATCCCAGCTGGTACAGCACTTCACATGAACCTTCTGTGTCTTCTTCAGAAACCGGGTAATGGAACTTAGTGAAACTGACAGGGTGTGAAAGGCAGCAGAGAGCACTGGGGGCAAACAGACAGCCCTAGCTCCTGTAAAGAAAGTTCAGATATTTTTAACACCTTGACGGCAGGCTCACCTTGGAGCCTGCCCACTGAAACTCCTACATCTGCACCCACTGAGAATGGCGGGGATTGAGCCTTGCCCACGTGTGGCATTAACAAAGATATACCTCTAATGGAACAGAGCCTCTCCCGTGGGAACTTGATTGTCGGGAGAGGTGGGGCCGGGGGGTGGGGGGAATCCGTGGCATGACTAAGAAAGCGTTCAGCGAAAGAAGGGAAATTTCCGTCCCGTCAAACTAAACTGCAGTTTCTCATGTCCCCCCTCTGCCTCTACCCTGGTCCAAACCCTGGTCATCTTTCCCCTAGAAGAGGCATGCATTAGTCAGGGTTCTCCAGAGAAGCAGAGGAGATACATATATACATAGATATATAAAGAAAGAGATCTACTATGAGAGATTGGATCACATGATTATGGAAGCTGAGCCCTGCCATCAGGAGAGCTGGTGGTGTAGTTCCAATTCGAACCTGAGGCCTGAGAAGTAGGGACTAAGTCCTGGTCCAAAGCCCAAAGGGCCAAAATCCAGGAGCATCGTCGTCCAAGGGCAGGAAAAGATGGATGTCCCCGCTCAAGCAGAGAGGGCAAATCTGACCTTCTTTTTCTACCTTTTTGTTCTATTTGGGCCCTCAAAGGCTTGTATGATGCCCACCTACGTTGATATGGGTAATCTTTCTGTCTACAATTCAAATGCTGATCTCATCCAGGGACACCCTCACAGACACACTCGGAAATAATGTTTTACCAGCTCTCTGGGCATCCCTTTGCCCAGTCACGTTGACACATAAAATGAACCTTCATAAGGCAGTAGCCTCTTCATTCGTCTCCCTGCTTCCACTCCCACTCTGTACAGTCAATCCTCAACACACGGCCAGAGGAATCCTTTTAAAACAAAAGTCAAATCATGCCACTCCTCTGCCCAAACTCTCCAATGGCTTCTCAAAGCCTTCAGAAAACAAACCAAAGTTCCAACAGTGACCTACAGGCCCTAAGTGATCTTCCCTGACCCTGGCATCCTCCACCTGGCTCCCACTCTCTCTACCAGCCACACTGGCTCATCTCTGTTCATCAGACACACCAGGCACACTCCTGCCCCAGGGCCTTTGCACTTACTGTTCCCTCTGCCTAGAACATTTTTCTAATAGATGTCCACATGGCTGGCTCCCCAGTTCCTTCGGATTTTTGCTCCACTGTTACCACTTTTTAGTGAAGCCTTCCTTCGGCCACTCCCTATAAAATGACCACACCCCACTCCCAGAAGCTAGCCCCCTCTCTTCTTTGGTTTTCTCCACACCACGTATCATCTGCTGACATATTTATTTGTCCCCCACTCCCATTAGAAGATAAACTTGGGAATTCCCTGGCAGTCCAGTGGTTAGGACTCTGCGCTTTCACTGCCAAGGGCCCGGGTTCGATCCCTGGTCGGGGAACTAAGATCCCACAAGCCGCGCGGTGTGGCCAAAAAACAAAACAAAACAAAACAAAACTCCACAAGTGTAAGGATTTGTTTCTACTTTGTTTCTTGAAGGGTTCCCATGCCCAGAACAGCACTTAGCACAGAGTAGGCTCTTAGCAAGCCTTTGTTGGATGACAATGAATGAAACAAGAGAGCTGAAGAGTATAGAAGAGAGTATGAGAGCCCGGGTACCAGAGCCCAAGCTAGTCAGGTTCCCCCCGCGGTGTTCAATATTCATACATCAGGCCAGTCATTCCATATGCATGAGCGCCCATCACATGCCAGGCACGACATGCTGGAGATGCCAGAAGCAGGATGCCGTGATGAGCAGGACAGGTAAGATCCATGCCTCCTAGACAGCTTACATTCTAGCGGAGCAGGTGAACAATAAAGAAGTAAACCTACAGGTGATGACATACGCCATAAAGAAAAAGTAGCCCGAGGTAGTAAGGACTGGAGGAGAGGGAAAGGAGGCCTGAGACTGAGAGCCGGTGGTCAGGGATGGCTTCTCTGCGGAGGGGTCACATGAGCAGAGACCTGTGGAGTGAGGGAACCTGCTGTATGGGATACGGAGCTCATGTACCTGATGGATTCCCTCCATCCTTTCCTTCCTGACCCTCTCACGTGATTGGAGCCCCACCTCTGCAGGGATGCCCTTCCTCTTTCAGACCTGGCTCAAGCACCACACCACAGGTGGGGTACCTGGCAGGAGGAATCTGTCTTCCCAGTTCTCTCCTGTCTCCCTCTTGGTCGAGGTGTTCTCCATAGAGAGAGCTACTGCCTCCTCACTTCTGAGTTGTGTACCCTGGCCCTATTCTTCCCTTCTTCGGTATAAGCTTTTTGTAACCAAAACTTGACATTTCCCAGCCTCCCCCCACTGCCTTGTAGCCAAGCTGTCGCCTTGTGATCACAAGTTCAGTGTTGTGCAAAAAATTCTTAGAATGTTCCTTAAAGGGAGCTGCCCCAGCTGAGAAGTAGGCCCCTTTTGTCTTTTGCCCCATCTTTGTTCATGATCCCTGGAATGCAGACATGATGGCTAAAGCTCCAGCAGCCATTTTGCACCATGAGGCAAACTTGAAGGAGGTGCTACAGAAAAACAGAAGTCCAGGGCCTTGAAGACCAAGGAGTTGCCAAACCAGCCTCAGACTGCTGACTTCTGGGCTTCTTTTACATGAAAGAAAAATATACTTCCATTTTTTGAAGATACTGTCACTGGGTAATCTAATTCCAATGGATACACATCAGGGCTGCATTATGACTCATGGATCTTCAGCACCCATGCTTTCATGGGCTCCTTCCTCCATAAAAATGTTTAAAATTATATTGTATGACTATGCAGGTATAAAGATAAATATAATCTGGACTGGATTCATTATTATATATCTATTAGTATTATATTCATGTTTTTCTTACGATTTAAAAAAAGTAAAATGGAAACATTCTGTGGATCCCTAAAAGAATCATGGGTCTTGTGCATTCTGCACCTAACGGAGACATCCATCCATCCTGATACTCATGCCTTATCTTGCTTTACCCCTAATAGAACCTGATGGTGTAGGTACTATTAGTCTTCCTGTTTTTTAGATCAGGAAGCTGAAGCCAGAGAGGTTAAGTAACTTGCCCACATTTGAATCCAGGTCCATCCAACTCCAACCCCAAGAAAGGGGCTATTTTTAGCACCCAAAGGCAATTATTGCTGGAGCTATTATTATTATTCACGCAAACAGCTCTGACTACTTAAGAAAATAGACCTGAGAGATGGTAACAAAGCATAATGGGCACACTGACCTTCTGGTAGCTTCTTTTTATTTTAATCCATAAGATAAACACAGCGACGAGCCCCATCTCTGCAGGAAATGTTTTAAATCCCCATCTTTTAGGACTGGATTTACTCATCCAACTTCACAAAGAAAATAACTCCACTCAGCTTGACAGAGTCCACAGTGAAAAGGAAATTATTTTTCTGGAAGTGACCCTAAAAATAGCATGGAATGGGCCTGCTTACAGAAACCAGAGGCAGTAAGACTGAATATGTTAGTTTTAAGGGCACAAATGTGTTTTGAAACACAGAGATTCTTCTGTGGTCTTGAGAAGAAAAAATTGATTTTCCAGAGAGCACGATAAATCATGTGGGAAAACAACTTTGGAGTAAAAACAGCGTGAACTCTGAGAGGACAGCACAGCACTCAGTCCGTCTTATATGCCTGCCCCACCATGGGAGCCAAGAAGAAGTCCCCCCCACCCCCATCGCTCTGTTTATTTCTTTTCATGCCCTCTTAGCACAAATTAAAAGACAAGGAAATGTTGATGAAACCAGACCAAAGGATGGCTCAGCTTTGCAATCCACTGCCTCCCAGGGAGAGGTGTGCAAATGGCTGGTTTCTAGAAAAGAGCCACAAACTATCCCCTTTTAGGTAGCACTTTCTCTCCAAGGCAAATCTGAGTAGACAACATGCCTCAAACAACCGCATTCTGTTTAGTCATTCATCCGTCCAGCACTTATTAAATGCCTTCTGGATATGTTGCACCATATCAGACACCAAAGACCACTACGAGACCCCACCTTTGGAAAGTGAAGTCAGCGTTCAGTGAGGACTTGGAACATACACAGAGGAATCAAGTGTGTGACGATACTTTCCCAGTCTAGAGGTTAAGAATGGGAATGCTGGAGCCAGGCAGCCCCAGGTTCAAGACCTGGGTCTACACTTACCTGCAGAAAAAATTGGGGCAAATTAACCTAAGCCTCAATTTCCTCATCTGCAAAATGGGGATAACAAAAGCATCTTTCTCTTAGGGAATTCCCTGGCGGTCCAGGGGTTAGGACCCTGAGCTTCCACTGCCAGGGGCCCGAGTTCAATCCCTCATCCGGGAGCTAAGCTCCCATATGCTGCACAGCAGGCCAAAAAATGAAAACAAAAACCAAAAAACCCAGAAAAACAAATGCACCTTTCTCTTCGAGTCAACCCCGAATTTTGCAATTCATGTAAAAATGCCTGGTGGGAGTGAGGTTATTCTGTGGGAAGTGGGCAGAAAGACTGACTGTTCCTTCTGAGTCAACCCCGAATTGGCACCATGTGTAATAAGGGGCAGCTGAGAGAGTTGGCCAGAAAGGCCAGAACCCAACCCAACACAACAGAAATGAACGCCTCTAGAAACTTCTCAGAAACCTGGGGCCAAGCACCAAACTGCCACTGGCATAAAATAGGGTTTGAGACAAACTCTAACTACGTGGTAAGAGGTATGGACACCACAGACAAGAACCGAGTTATTTGAAACACACGCTGGACTGACTCGGGTCTACCAGGTAGACTCTGGTTGCAATTGACCAAATACGTGACCTTGGGCAAGTCCCCATGACCTTCAAGCCTCAGTTTCCCTGCCTGTAAAATAGGAGATAACAACACCTACCGTGCAGGTGAGAGTTACAGAAAGTGCCTGGTGCACAGGAGATATGCCAGCAAAGGTAGCTATTATTACGGAACTGAATTGAATCTGGCAGAAGACAGCTCCCCGGGAGCACAGAAAGGCTGGAGCCTGTTGAAACAACTTTGCTCTTTTCCTGTATTTCTGGCAGACATGTCCACAAGCAAAGACATGACATCTAAGTTGATAGTTCAAGCAGAGTAGCTGTTCCCACATGTGCAGTGTCCCTGTCCTCCCTGAGAAGTTGGCTGTGGCCAAGGGGATTTAATAAACCTGGGGCCACGGATGCCTGGGGCTGGAGCCCAGCGGGGTGTGTAATGGAAACACGGATATAATTAAGAGGCGGTTCATTTGCAATGTTATGCACTGGTTGGTTAATTCTTTCAAGATGCTAAACAGCCCTTCCCTGGGGCTTCGGTAATTGACTCTGTCAATGGCATCTTACACTGCTGTCTAGAGACTCCTCGGCTTAAACAACCTGCTAACTCATTTTAACATAGGCACGCTCACTTTCTATGCTCCTTAACAGACAGGTCTGAGCAAAAGTGCCAGGGTGGAGATTCTGCTTGGGAGGAATGGGGAGGAAGAGAGGGCTGGGGAAGGACTTAGATGGAAAGAAGTGCTGTCTGCAGAGAGAGTAATAGAGGGAGAAAGAGGAAGTGAGACAGGCTCCCACGCTGAGGTCATGAGGTAGGAGATAGATGGGCCCCAGGCTGAACAGCTGCAACCAGTCTCCTGCTGACACCTTGAGATAAGAGACCAGCAGGAGCAGAGCCCTGATTGGGTGGAAGACAAAGCGACCACATTTTTCTCATTCTTGTGGTCAAGGGGATTTTCCAGCAGACCCATGTGCAGAGAAGGTCCTCAGCCTAGGGAGGGGCCAAAGGAAGAACGAATTGCCAGCCCACAACGTGTCCGCCAACCTCCCAGAATCCATCTTGACCGAGGAATGCC
>NW_006770868.1:1224229-1231045 GCF_000442215.2 Lipotes vexillifer
GAATGCCGTGCACTCACCAGGAAGGATCCTGAGTCAGGCCAAATATGGGCACAAGCAAGATGATTGGCCAGAGACAACCCGGAAGAGTGCCCACATATAAACGATCTCAGCCACCCTCATTGGGCGTCACTCACTCCCCAAGTTCACCCGTGTGTTCTTTGCTTCTAATAAACACTTTATCTGCTTCACAAGCTCTGTCTCTTTGCTGAATTCTTTCTTCAACGAAGATGAGGACTGGGGTCCTGCTTCAAGTTGCCACACCCTTCTCACTCCCTCTCCCCCACCCTGAGATCAGTCAGGCCACCAGGGTTCAAACCTGCTTTCACTGCTTACCAGCTGTGTGACCTCGACCAAGCTCTTGGAGGCTCAGCTCTTTGTGAAATGGGGATAAATACCTTCACCTCAGATGAATTGTTGCAAGGATTCAAAATAACATAGTGCAGAGTGCCTGGCACTGTGAGGGTGTTTAATAAGCACTGGCTGTTTCACTCGCAGAGGGACCAGGCTGAGCGATGATAACACGTCGGGACAAAATCAGAAGTTTGCAGCGGGTCCAGGAGAACCAGTACTGGCTCTGCCTGTCGCACTAGGAACCTGCGGTGTGACCTCAGGCAAGGTACTTAACCTCTCCATGCCTCGGTTCTTCTTTGGAAAATTGGAGCTGTAATACGTCCCGGGGAGGGTTGCATGAAGACGAAATGGAACAACACCTGGCACATAACAGACCCTCAAGCAACGGTGGGTCCAAGGCTTTGTCCACCTTCAAGTTTGGCTCTACTTGAAAGCCTGATCTCCAGGCACGAGTGGCCAGGCAGCTGCTTCCATGGATTTCACAGGTACCGAAACTAGCAGTTGATTCGCCGAGGAGGCCCAACCTATTCTGAATGCTTAATCAGCCCCACTGATTACCCGTCCTGGATCCATGCAGACTTCTCCTGACCTGGCTCAAGCTGTCTTGGAAGCCAGACAGGGGAGCGGAGCCTTGGTCAGCCCCCGCATCTGCTGGGAGTAAGGGGAGATTTCCCCAAATAAGTCCCCTTCCAGCCACTTAGATGGCAGCCGGGGGGATGGGGAAGCCCTTTCATTGATCCATGACGACCCTGGCTCCCCTTCCTCATGACGCCCCTCATGATGGAGAGAGGGCTGGTATAATGGTGGGTGCCCATCATCCAGCTTCCTGTCCCAGGAGTTGGGGGAAAGGACGGGAATTAGCTTCCAGACGTATCACGGTGAGCATTAATACCCTTCCAGTCCAGCCTCCCCCAGTCCACCACCCCCAGTCATCTTTCTACAACACAAATTTCACCATCTCATCCACGGGCTCACAAACATCCAGTAGCTTCCAGTGACCCAGGGTAAAGCCCACAACCAAACACAGCTCACAAGGTCCTTTGTACTCTGATCTCTGCCAACCACTTTGGATTCATTGACCCCACCCCCTGCCCCGTCCCCTGACATCCTTCCCCAGACTTGCTACACAAATCACTCTGCAAGCATACTGTGCAGTTCCACATCTTCGTGCATTCGCACCTGCTCTTCTCTCTCCCTGAAAGGCCCACCCTCGTTCTCCATCTGGAAAATGCTTCCTCATCCTTCGGTACGTAACTGACATCAACTCCCCGCCTGGCGCTCGCTGGCACCTCCCCAGAGTCAGCCACCTTCCCTGCATTTCTGTTATGCTTTGTGAATATTCATTCTTTCCTTCTCTCGAGATGTACTGAGGCCCTGCCGTGTTCCAGGCACCGAGCAAGGCCCTGAGGTCAGAGAACAAGACCAGCCCCTGGGCCACGAAGCCACGGTCCAGCTGCTGGAATCAAGCAGAAAACACGGGAGTGCCAGAAAGTTGCCGAGGTACATGGTGATGACAGGAAAGTGCAGGGTGCTGAGCAAGCCTGGGAGGAGGGTCTCAGCCTAGTCTGGGGAACAGCAACCCCCCACCCCACCCCAAGGATGTGCTGTTTAAACTAGGATGTAAAGAATGAATAAGCATTAGCCACAGAAAGAGGAGGAAAAAGACAGAGAGCAGGTGTAGACCCCCTCAGCATAGATGCCAGGGTGGACTCGACACTCTTAAGCCACTGCCTACTCCCCAGGCCTGCCCTGCCTCACCAGGAAGTCTCTAGGTGCAGAGAGTCCCGTGGTCACTGTGACATATCCGTTCCACCCCACTCTGGCCAGGTTTTAATCCGCCATCCTGACCTGCAGACAGTGGCCCGGCTTCCAGTCAGTGTCTATCAGTCGGGCTCTGGGTAAGTAAGTCCGTGGAGCCAGCAGAACATGGTACCATCTCTGCCCTCCTCCAGCGACGTGTCTGCCACTCTCCCAGTCTATACGTTACTCCTTGGCATTTATCACACTCTAGGATACAATATATTTGTTTATTAATTACTACTTTTGTCTATCCTTCCCACACCTAAACCTAGAAGGTAAGTTCAGGGCTTTTTATCACTTTCTTCTCTGCTGTATCTCAGCATTTGGAACAGGGTGTGGGGCATTGCAGGGGCTCAGTATGTATTTTGGAATGAAAGGTAAATACAGGCACATGTGCATTTTTCTGGGAAGAGGATTTTCATCAAGTTCTCAAAGGGACCTGTACCCCAAAAGAGATCATGAACCACCAACTTAGCAGACCATCTAGATCCCTTCCGGTTCCAGCTTCTGGGATCCTAGTGCCAAGGAAAAGTGCCTTGCTGGAGAGTGAGGGATGCTCAGTCCAAGTCCTAGGAGACAACTGGTCCATTCAAAATGGTGGACCAACATCACTTGACCAGTGGACCACTGCTGGGGGGCAGGGACAGTAGCCATCCTAAGGCTGGGTAATATATATATCGATTGAATTGAGTCCTGATTTGAACGAATGGACAGAATGTCCATAAAACTCATCCATAACATTTGGATATAATTAGCCTTCCAGGCATCTTGAGTAAAAGTAGATTCACCAGCCCTACAATGTGCCCAGTATTGTGCTTGTGGTTAGGGGAGAGAGTTCCTGTTCACAACAGAGTGGAACAAATGTACTTGACATGGGGGAGGGGGGATTAAAGCTTCGTAATCCACATCTCCATTCTGTGGATGAGTCTGTTTAACCAGCCCAGGCACAAAGATTTAATGAAATAAACAATGTCACCAGTATTTTAAAAACGGACTTGGTGAAGTGATGCATGGCACGTTGTAGAGAGAGCTCATCACAGCCTGGGTGGCACCTGAACAAGACAGGGTTTGTCAGCTGAAAATTTCAAACCAATTAGATTTATGTCATGGAATCAGATAAACAGACCAAGGTTTGCAAAAATCGGATAAACTTGGAATCACTGCAAACAATGACACCCACATACGCGCCTTCTTGGCGCTGAGCTTGCTGACCTCTGAATTATTTAGCAAGGAAAGAGATGGTACAGTGTGTTATGTATCACTGGAAAATAGTCAACTGGAGGTTTCCCGAAGCCACTTGCAAGGTCCAACTCAGTTCCAAAGGAACAGCCGAAATGCCCCCTTCTCCACCCCTCCCTCTCTGCAGAAATGCCCTTCAAAACAAATATCTGCTCACAGCCCCACTGGTTCCTTCTGGGCAGCCTCACAGCACTTCCAAAAACAAATGAAGAGACTCCCACATTGCAGTTCCCACGGTTTCAATTTACGCTTCCAGTTGAGATGCATTCAAAGGAGAAAATTAACATTAAATGTGAATCTGGGTAGTTGCTTTCTGACTGTAGATTCCTTACTACATTTTCCTCTGTCAGTCTCACCTCCCCTGACCCCACTGCAGTGAGCTCACTCTGGGCTGTCAAAGACCCCAGTGGAGCCGCGTGTCATCAAACATGTGACACCCCAACTCTAGCAATGGTGCCAGACTCCTTTTCTGTTGCCAGGTAACTTCTAGCAGAGAAAGAGTCTCTTGCAGGGAAGGAGGGAGAGAAGACCCAAACAAGGTCAGCGTCTCTGAGGAGACAGCCATGTTAGCACACATGCTCGTTTAATGATCTCAGTAACCCCACAAGGTAGACAAAAATCAATCCTCGCTTTACCGACAGGGAAACTGAGCCTCAGAGGAGTGAACTCTTTAACTGGGATGTAAACGTGAGGTTGCCTTCTGTCTAACACCTGAATCCATTCTTTCTCATTCACCAGACGGCCTCTTATGACAGTGATCTGAGCACTTTGTCCTCTGCCAGCCTGCTTTCCTGGGATTGAGTGCAGATAAATAAATTCTATTAGGAATTTAACAGCAGATATAATACCACTACTGGCCAGATAAATGAGTACAGGTACCAACAGAAAATGACTATACCTGCATTTTGTATTTACTATGGCTATTTTATCAAAAAGTGTATGGAATTAATAAAATTATTTTAAACCACCGAAATGAATCATCCACTATAATTTGAAGACATAAATGTATAAACATTACAAAAGGTTAAGCACTACAATGAGCACAGAAAATATAAGCAATACATATTATACTTTAATACAAATTATTAGCAGATACAATTTAATAAAATATAACAAAAATAACATAGTCAACATTGAAAAAAATTAAAAGGAATTTTTAGTAACTGGGAAATTTTAAAATAAAATATTATGATTCTTTAAATGCAACCATTAAAAAATAAAAGTGTGTATCAATGATGTCACAGTTGAGTCCCGAGCATCTTCTTGTGAAACATTTTCAAGGTGTTAAAAAAATCTACTCAGAGGAATGGAGAGGAGACAGTTAGCTAATCCAAATATTTCCCTCTGACACTTTCATATTCAAATATCTTTGCGATCCTTTGGAATAACTGATTTCTTCACAGAGAGTATAATTTTTTATTGAGAGGAGCCTGGAATTTTGTTTTAAGGAAATTGTTACCAGCTCACCTTCAAGTTCTTTCATTTCTTCATATACAGTTCCAGAATCATTTGATTCAGCTGTTGCTGCAGAGTGCCCTGTATCAGTTTTGAAGCTATCATGTTCACATCCCACTTACATGGAGAATTTTTATTAGTAGTATCTTTGTAACACATGCTTTGCTTTGTCAAATACATATATTTTTTTCCTTCTCTTGAGGATAAGGGAGATGAGAAAGATGTTTTCTAAACAAGTGATCTTTTTTTTTTTTTTTTTTTTTTTAATTTACATTATTCTGGGTGTTTCTGTGAAGGTGTTTTTTTGGATGAGATTAACATTTTTTTTTTTTTTTTGCGGTACGCGGGCCTCTCACTGCTGTGGCCTCTCCCGTTGTGGCTCTGGACACACAGGTTCAGCGGCCATGGCTCACGGGCCCAGCCGCTCCGTGGCATGTGGGATCTTCCCAGACCGGGGCACGAACCCGTATCCCCTGCATTGGCAGGCGGACTCTCAACCACTGCGCCATCAGGGAAGCCCAACAAGTGATCTTTTGTTCAATTAGAACATTCAATGCAGCATAAAACTCTCTTAAAATCTCAAGATGTAAATGATTCAGCTTTCAGATTTCTTAAAATACCAAAATAACGGTATTACATTTTTTAAAGGCAGTATTTTGGTATTTAAAAATAGCATAGTATACTGGAATACAAAAAAAAAAAAAATTTACTGCATTCATTAGCCCAGTTGCTAGGAAACCTGTGAGCAAGCCTAAAGCTAGGGTATAGGTAGGTAAAAGGGTACTTCTTTAAGCAAAATAAGAAAAACCAGAATTAATTTTAGCAATCATGGGTAATAAAGAATGCAAGATGATAAGATGATACTAAATTGTATTGACGAGTTTGTATTCCTTTAGAACATGCTCTTAATTACATCCTCCACTGAGTAAGTATAAATACTAATCATTAGAAATAATTAGATATGCTTGTTATTCTTCTAAATATTATCTTTATTTTCAAATAGCGCATTGATATTTTCATTCTCCATGGTTAAATAAAGACTCTGTGGGTGGATTCATCCCCACAGTAAAGGCATCATGGACAGAGGAACAGACAACTTGAACTGCAAGTAGTTTGAAGTGCTAGCCATGTGCATCTTGACCTATAACATATGACAAGTAAAAGAGGAGCCAGTTCTTGATGAAGAGGGAAAAGATGAAAATGTTTTCAAAAAATTAATCAGAGTTCTGCTTCTTGCTGAGTAAGCTCCTCTTGGACTTACTCTCCCACAAATAACAACAACAATTCAGTGGGCAGAGGACACAACTACATGAAGGCACTGGAAAGTCAGCCAACACAGGCAGATTTTAGAGAGGAGGTGACATTGGAAGAAAGAAATGGCAGGAAGTAGGTTTCCTGACTTTTTATGTTTTTTAGCCTAAGGTCAGGCCACAGTCAGTGCTACATGGGAAGGTAAAACTCTGATAGAAAAACCACAATCCTTCTGGCCTGAATAACTGGAAGGCAGAGTTCAAAGCAACTACAGCCACTGGAAAGTGAGGAATTTGGGGAATCCTAAAAGGGAGAGCTACAGAGAGGAAAGGCCCCAAAATTCTGTATATAAACTTTGCCCAAATCTCTGTCTAATCCCTGAATAGCATGGGGAAGACTCCAAGAAGCCTAGGTATGCGTTAAAAAAATAAATAAATAAACTGAGGTATTAGCCACCAATCAAGAGACAGATTTTACAATTTTAGTTCAACCAAGTTAACTGCCTACAAAAAACTCCAAAAACCAAACACTCTTTGGAAAAGGAAAACAATCTTATGTCTCTGTGGTATAATACTCACAATGTCTAAGATATAAAACAAAATTACTCATCATGCAAAGAAACAGGAAAATGTAGCCCATTCACAAGTGCTACTATAACTGCTCAAAGATTTAAAGGAAAATATGATCATAATAAATAAAAAGACAGGAAACTTCAGCAGG
>NW_006770868.1:1231055-1238555 GCF_000442215.2 Lipotes vexillifer
GAAAATGCAAAAAGAAACCAAACAAATTCTAGAACTGAAAAATACAGTATATGAAATAAAAAATTCAATGGACAAGTATAATGGCAGAATGGAAATGACAGAGGAAAGAGTTGTTCACCTTGAATATAGGTCAACAGAAATTATCCAATCTGAAGAACATACGGAAAAAAACAATTTTTTCAAAAATGAATAGAATATCTGAAACTTTCAGAGCAATATTAAGAGGTCTAAGAAGATCATTCAGGCAGCCTAGGAGTAAAAAACCTGGATCCAGGAGAATAGATCTCACAGCCATGTGGGCACAGTGACTAGGATGTTAGTCATGGGTCTGTGGAAAGGAAATACCAGATTAAAGAAATATTGGGAAGAAGGAAACATCAGATCTTCATAATCAGTTGAATAAAGACATGCAAAAGAAAGAGAAAGCTCAGGCTTCCCTGGTGGTGCAGTGGTTGAAGGTCCGCCTGCCGATGCAGGGGACGCAGGTTCGTGCCCTGGTCCGGGGGGATCCCATATGCCATGGAGCGGCTGGGCCCGTGAGCCATGGCCGCTGAGCCTGCGCGTCCGGAGCCTGTGCTCCGCAACGGGAGAGGCCACAACAGTGAGAGGCCCACGTACTGCAAAAAAAAAAAAAAGAAAGAAATCTCAAAATTGACCCTAGAGTTATGAGACTATAAAACCAGAAATTAAAATGAAGTATTATGACTATACATTTTTTTAAATAAGCAAACTCAAAAGACAAGTGAGAAACCAAGAGAAAATATTTGCACCAAATTTTTCAGCTAATAATATATTCCTTTATATATATATATATATATATATAAATATGGAACTAATCTCTCAACTATATGAAGAACTCTTAAAAATAGAGGTGGGGGGCCTTCCCTGGTGGCACAGTGGTTGAGAGTCCACCTGCCGATGCAGGGGACACGGGTTCGTGCCCCGGTCCAGGAAGATCCCACATGCCGCGGAGCGGCTGGGCCCGTGAGCCATGGCTGCTGAGCCTGCGCGTCTGGAGCCTGTGTTCCGCAACGGGAGAGGCCACAACAGTGAGAGGCCCGCGTACCGCAAAAAAAAAAAAAAATAGAGGGGGGAGGAAAGGACCTAAAGCCTGTTGGAAAAATAGGCAAAGGACATGAACAGTTCACAGAAAATAAATATAAATGAGACTTAAACATAAAGAAAGATGCTCAACTTTATTCAAAATAAGAGAAATGCAAATTAAAACTACACTGAGATATCTCTCCTCTAACAAAATTGTTAAATTCAAAAGCTTAACATCAAATTCTGCTGGCGAGACTGGGGGTAAATAGGCACTTCATATACTGCTGGTAGGAGTACATAAAGGTACAGTCACTAGGAAGGGCAATTTGACAATATCTAACAAATTTACATGTGCATTTACTCTTTGACCCACCAAAGCCCCCTGTTGGGAATTTATCCTGCAGATATAATGCCATAAATATGAAAAAATATGCACAAGACTATTCATTGCAGCATTATTAGTAATAGTAAAATATGAGAAATAATCTAAATTTAAATGCCCATCCATGGGAGAGTGACTGAATGAAAATAAAGAATCAGTCTGTGAGCTGATATGGAGTTATTTCCAGGATACACTGTCAAGGGAAAAAAAGCAAGGTGCAAAACAGTAGTGTGTATGTGTGTGTGTGTGTGATGGTTTTGGCAAAACAAAGCATGGGAAGAAAAATCCAGAAATTAATGAAAATTATTTGCTATAGTGTGTAGATGAGAATGGGGTCAAAGGTAGAGATGGGAGGGATATCACTTTGAGTATAACTTTTCATATAGCTTTGCTCTGGAACCATGTAAATTAAATTAAAAGGGGTAGAAAGAAGCAAACCCTCAAACTGAATACAAGCAGAAACAAATAACTCTAACTTACATCAAATAAATAATGTAATCCACAGAGAAAATAATTGATTCAAGTAACTTTTAGACACACATTCCAACTGGATACCCTTAGCAGGCGGGACAAAAAGAACTGCAAAGAAATTCTGAACTTGATTTAGTAGATTTGTGGTAACAGGACAATAATTCTGAAAGTATCCTGTGTGTGTTGTTTAATAGATTAAATGAGTAACTATATTAAATTTTTTGGAAATTAGGGTTCCCACTGTGGGAGAATGAAGATATAAATATGAAATGGGGAGAGTTGAGGAAAAATTGGTGGTATCACTATGAACTCATGATATAAATATATACATATCCTAGCTCTCCACTCAAAAGATCTAGACTTAATAACACTCCAGTATCAAAAAAGCACACCTAGGGCTTCCCTGGTGGCGCAGTGTTTGAGAGTCCGCCTGCCGATGCAGGGGACACGGGTTCGTGCCCCAGTCCGGGAAGATCCCACATGCCGCGGAGCGGCTGGGCCCGTGAGCTGTGGCCGCTGAGCCTGCGCGTCCGGAGCCTGTGCTTCGCAACGGGAGAGGCCACAACAGTGAGAGGCCCGCGTACCACAAAAAAAAAAAAAAAAAAAAAAAAAAAAAAGCACACCTAGCACCCAGATCTTGGTTTCTAAATACCATGCCCCTTCTAAAAGGAGAAATGACTGATTCAATTTCTGGGGCAACATCTTATTGTGTCAGAGAGTAAGGAAGTGCTCAGAACTGACGGAGGCATGTCACAAGGTCAAAGAAGCCAGACTTGAAGGGACTTCCACTGGCCAAATCTTGTGGGGAGTGGAGAGACTCTGTAATTCCACAACGATACTGAAAATAAGAAGCTTAACGGTGAGTGGGATGGACAGGTGGATGGAGCAGTTCTTTACACAAGAATACCAGATAATAAATGTACAAAGAACAACAAAACTAGAAGACTGTAACTGCCAATATGATTATTGATTTAGGCAAGGATAATCAGTAGGTGCTAAAACCATAGAGGAAAGGCTGTTTGGAACAGAATTGTCACATGGCCTCAACTGTTAATTATAAAAGGAAAGAAGTACCTTTACTAGCAGATACAACCTTGAACAGTGCTCGAATGTAGCATTACCAATAATGGATAGTAACTGACATGATGTGCCCCCCAGTGGGAACCAGTGGGAAGTGAAAAACATTCCCTGTGTATGACATTTGCCAAAAAGGTTTATCCTAAATCGAATCATAAGGAAATAATCAGATAAATCCAAGTTATTGGACATTCTAGAAGACAGCTGGCTGATTCTTTTAAAATGCCAATGTCATGGGGGTGGAAAGAACAAAGGCTAGGGGAGGGGGATATGGCGAACATTCTAGATTAAAGAACCCTAAGAGACCTGACAACTGAATGCAGTGTGTGATCCTTGACTGGGCCAAGGAAGGAAAAAAAACTGCTTCAGAGAACAATAAGAAGGTAATTGGGAAAATATGAATATGGATTTTACATTAGATAAAATTATTATACCAATTACTGAACGTCTGAGCATGATGATGGTATTGCGGTTTTGTAGGAGAATGTCCTAGTTCTTAGGACAGGCTCCTAAAAGATGAAGGATCATAATGTCTGCAATCTAATTTCAGATCGTTTGGGAAAAAATGAAAAATGTGGCAAAAATGTCAAATGCCAACAACTGGTGAGTCTAAATGAAGGGCATAAGGCTGGTTATTGTACAATTCTTTTACTTTTTCTATAGACTTGAAAAGGTTTCAAATAAAAGTTGGGGAAAATGAAGAATTGGGCATGAAAACCCAATTATGTGTGTGGATAAAGGGAGCCCTCTTTTAGCAATAGGTGTGAACGTTGTTAGAATAACAACAGGTAAGTTATTACCAGCTTTGTTGTGAAAAACTGGTTACTCAGAAACATCAATGGAAAATGCCCTGTTAATTTGTTTGGGGGATTGGAGAAGCAGGAAAGAAAACAATTTAAAACCAAGTATTGCAGATGAATGAAACTCCAAACTCTGTCCCTACTCAGACAGAAAGTGAAAAATTAGAGCTTACTGATGTTTGAGTTCTGTGAAGCCACTCTGCAGAACTTTTCAAAGCGTGTGTCTGTGATTAAACTGCACTCAGCCTGGTTCTTGAAACATCCGTGGCACACCTCAAACTTGCCCAGGCTGGCACAGTTGCCATCTGTGTCTTTAAGATATGCTAAAAGGCCAAGGCACACAATAAAAAGGATAGTTTTCTGCCATTTGTACATACAGATACATTTGTGTGCGCACAAAATATTTCCGGAAGGAACTAAAAGAAACTGGTAACTGTTACTCTCTAGGAAGGAAAACCAAGTTGCTACCGTCTTGGGCTTACCTTTTATTCTTTTGTTTTATTTGAATTTTTCCACGTGAATGTATGAACTATTCAAAAAGATTTTTTATTAATGGTGAAGAATGGACGGAAGGATGGATGGGTGGATGGATACATGGATGGATAATGGGTGGATTAGTGGGTAGGTGGGTGGGGAGTGAGTGAGTGGGTGGATCGATGGAAGATGGATGGGTGAACGGGTGGATGAATGGATGGAAGGATAGATGGATGATGAGTGAATGGATGGATGGATGATGGGTGGATGAGTGGATGAATGGATGGGTGGACAAAAAAATGAGTCTATGCACAACTCCCATTCCAGACATTTGCTCCACAATACCTCCCCTCGGGATCCACGCCCCAATTACAAGGATGGGCTGCTCCCAGGCTAATCTCTGATTTGAGGGTAGCTGGTTCTGTGCTCTGTTTTAAGTCTTCAGTTTATGAGACACAGCTTCTCTCAGTTCTGCATCTCCCCTGATTCCAAGAGCTTTCCCCCACCCCCTACAGCCCGAGACACTTTCTTCTAGCCCATTGCGGTTCTGTCCCTAGCCAAGGGGACTTCATCTGTCAAATTCTAACACCCATCCACTTTAACTGCAAGGACAGAACCAAATTGCAACAAATCTCGTGGACTGGAATTGCTCAACCTCTAGCACAGAGAATAATTCTAGTCACACCCCTGGGAAGCCTTCTGATGACTTGCCAAGGTCCCACACTTCCCTGGGGACTGCAATCCTTTTCTCTGTCTCTGTGGTAATGTGCTTTTTCCCCAGGCTCTCATCTCTCTGGCCTCTGTGTGAGCAATGTTTCTGCCTGCTTTCATTTACAGCAAAGGATAAGAAGGACAGTGCAAAGGGCTGAGACACCTTTTCATCTCCACTACCTGATACCATCAGGGCAGTGGAAATGAAGAAACATCGACTTCAGGTAGATGACGCCCCTGGGAGGGCTGAGTCCATCAACATGCCAGCCACTGCCCCCGTCACAGGCTGTAATCGCACAGGAGTTTTCACAGAAAGAGCAAAAGGACCACCAAGCCTCAATCTTTTAGGAATTAAGAAGTGCCGAGAGCCCTGCTGGTGCCCACCCTGATCACCCTTTACCAGGCGTGCACCCACCCCTCCCTACTGTGGATGAGTAAGGATTGGCTTCTAACAGCTCCCAGCTGCCTCCTAATCCAGCAAATTACCTTCTTGCACGAGGAAGCCCCCATCTCCACCCCGGGAGGCAGCCCAGGAGCAACCACTGGCTGACACAGGGTCACAAAGTCGAGCCTCTTGCCCCAAAGTGGGACCAGTTCTGTGCAGTTCACATGCCAGAACCCCACTCACCCATCCCCAGTGGGAACGGCCTGAAGCTCAGCTGAAGCTGAGACCACCACCTTACTCAGTGCTTCCCCTGCTCCATCCTCCTTCCCTCACCCCATTTCTGCAGGGGCACACCCTCAATAAATCACAGGCGCTGCAATCCCCTCTCAGGCTCTATCTTCGGGGAGCTCCACTAAGAGGCAGCCTTCTCCCCCACCACCAGCATCCTTGCTCTCAGTCGCGTTCCCACCACGTACATGACAGCCCACTAAAGGGAGGAGCATTATCTGATGTAACCCTTACAACAGTCCCATGAGGTGGGGCGATTATTAGCCCCATTTTACAGGTGATGTCACAAAGGCTGAAAGAGGTGAACCCACTTGCCCAAAGGCACACAGACATAGGTGGTGGAACCAACACAACTGTTAGACATGCCAGCTGTTCCTGTCACACTTCGGGAAACTGAAACAAGAGGACGATGGAACGTGTGTCAGCCTCAGACCAGACATCCAGAGCCCACTGCAGTGCTCCTTCCATCACATCAGACCTTTTAGCCTCTAGTCAGGATTACATCTTTAAGCGCAAAACCAAAAAATCTCATGTTCACACACACACACACACACACACACACACACACACACCCCAAACTGGATCTTTCATTCCAAACAACCCAAGATAAATACAAACCAGCCTGTGGCAGTTTCCTTAATCCCAAACATGGATTCCATGAGCCGTGGCACCCATTTTAATAATCTGATTACCATCAATTACTATTGCCCCACGTAGAGAATGGGCAGGACAACAAAACTCCGATTTTTAGGGAGGTCCAAGAGCTGGTGTTCCTGGGAGGACATCAAGCCTTTCTTTTAAACATTTATTCTTTTTTTTTTTTTTTTTTGGCCACGCTGCACAGCATGTGGGATCTTGGTTCCCTGACCAGGGATCGAACCCACACCCCCTGCATTGGAAGCATGGAGTCTTAACCAGTGGACCACCAGGGAAGTCCCAGGACATCGAGCCTTTCAACTAAGCAGACTGAGGTCCATGCGTGTGCTCTTAGGGGGTTACGGCCTTGCCCTATCCCGCCTCCCAACTCCCCCCACCCCAACCCCACTAGCATCAATATCTTGCTAAGATTTGGGGATCACTCAGTGTGTGCCAGGCACCAGGCCAAGTGCTTTACCTGCATTTTCCCGTTTGATCCTCATGACCCCTGTGTGGTAGGTACAACCGTCTGACAGGTCAGAAAACTGAGGCTCGGAAAATTCAAGTAATTCGCCCAGGTTTAGGCAGCTGGAAAATGCCGGAACCAGTGCTGGCACCCGAGGCAATCTAAATGCAAAGCCCGCACTCTCACACCCGAATTCTGATGGCTGGGCCTTGCCTAGGTCTGCCTAGTCCCTCTACAGCTGACCCCACGGCATCTTCTAACGACATGGCCCCAGGAAGACAAAGAGAGAACAGATGGGACCGTTGGGTCCATGCAGAAACGTGAAACTGAACTAAAACTCTCAGCCTGCAAAGTATGTCCCTTTGCATCCCTGGCAGAAACACAGAGGAGATAACAGAGCTGAGGCTGTTCACAAACCTGTCAGCTATTTCCATATGAACACAAAGACACTGAAGAGAGCAAGGCTATGTTTTTTGTTTTCCTTTTTCTGAAAGGCCACTGGCGGACACTTCTACTCTTGCTGGCGATAAAGCGTTCCTTTAATTATCAGTTTGGGGCCAAGTCCAGAAAGCTATTTTCCTGCACTACTGTCACAAGGAAATGAAAGGCGCCAGCCTCCCAAGTGGCTCTCGTTTGGGGCCACGGGTGGTCGCAGATACGCTGCATGCCCGGGAGCGTGGGCTGAGCGTGGTGATGGAGGCCACTGCAGTGACCACCCGACTCAGAGGACACTACCCTCGGGTCTCTGGGACTGTCACAGGAAAGA
>NW_006770868.1:1238613-1288338 GCF_000442215.2 Lipotes vexillifer
AAAGAGTGCCGGCGCCTTGAGTCTGCCTTGGACTTCTTGCCTTCCCTCTGAACCCTCACGCATCTTCAGGAAACCGTGATGGGAAGGAGACCAAGGCGGTATTTCTTTCTCTACCTCTGACCCTCAGCTTAATTCCTGAGAACATTCCAAGGTCTTGCTGGCATGATCCAGATGTCCCTGGCCCCCAAGCTGGCCACTGCTGGCTAGAATCTGGACATTCAACTCAAGAAGACATGTTTTTCCTTACCCCACATTGCCCCCCTGCCAAAACCTTCCATAGCTTCCCATCGCCTTCATGAAAAGGACCTCACTCCTGCACCAAGCATTTAAGGCCACTGTGATCTAGACTCTAGAGACACAGAGGGGATGATCAAGAGAGCTGAGCTGAGAATTAGTACACCAGGTTTGAGATCATAGCTGTGTGACCTTGGACAAGTGTCTTCATCTCTCTGAGCCTGTTTCTGTATGACATATTGCTGCATTTTAAAATTACCACAACAGTTAGAGGCTTAAAACAACACACATTTGTTACCTCACAGTTTCTAGGAATCAGGAATCCAGGCATGGTTTCACTGGGTCCTCTGCTCAGAGTCTCTCATGGGCTGCAGTCTAAGTGTCAGCCTGTGGTCTTATCTGAAAGACCAACTGGGGAAGGATTCACTTCCAAGCTCACCCCTCTGGTGTTTGAAGCATTCAGCTCCTCAGGAGCTTTTGAAGTAAGAGCCTCAGCTCCTTGCTGACAGCTGGCAGAAGCTGCCCTGGGTTCCTTGCCACCTGGGTCCCTCCTGCTTGCTTCATCAGAGGAACCACATGAGAAGAGGCAGAAGAGTCGCTTACATGATTTGGTTATAAAAGAAATCCATCTTTGTAACCTAATCACAGACATGACATCTTATACCTTCTAACAAATATTCTATTTGTTAGAAGCCTGTCACTAGGTCCAGCCCACATTAAATGGGAGAGGAATACACAGAGGCATGAACACCACAGGGTGGGGATCACTGGGGGCCGCATCATCAGAAGCTGCCCACCCCAGTTTCCTTCTCCCTAAAGTGCAAATTATAGAGTTGTTACTAGATTGAAGTATATAACGTATACAAAATGCTTAACACGATGTCTGATCATAAGTATTCAATAAACGGTTCTCTGACTTTTTTTAGATCAAAGTTTCTTGACTTTTTTTTTATTATCACTCCCACTCCAAGGATCCTTTTGGACAGTGTTTTCCTAATTGACTCTCTCTTCCACATGAAATTTAATACCTCAGATATACTACCTAGGGTTGAGTTCTGGAGGACCATTTATCATTGTAATACCTAAGATTTTTCCCTCCCTGCAAGAACTAATTTTTTCCCTGTTGGTGATATCGCCTCTATGACAAATACGTGCTCTATCTCTCTTTTCTCATGCCTCCCCATAACCACAGGTATGTGCATGCATGTGCATGCAAGCACACATGTGTGCAAGCACACATACAACCTGAGGCCAGTCACACAGGACACTGCTTTCCCCTGATGCTGTGCGCTTTCTTCTCTATCTGTACTTCTGTTCCCTTGTTCTCTCTGCCTAGAACACCCTTCTGACCCTTATTCACCTGATTAACTCCTGGTCACCCTTAAAGGTTCAGCTAAAGTAAAGATGTGACAGGCAGCCTCTAAGATGCCTCTTGATGATTCCTGCCTCCTGGTGTTCACACCCTTGTGTAATCCCCTCCCCTTGAGTGTAGGTCACACCCTCTGACTCCCTTCTAACAAACAGAATATGGCAAAAGTGATGGAATGTTACTTTTGAAATTAGGTGACAAGAAAACTCCGGTCTCCATCCTGCTCACTGTCACCTTCTCTAGTTCACTTGCTCTGTTGGAAGCCACCTGACACGTGGTGAGATGTCCCATGGAGAGGCTCCTGTGACAAGGAACTGAGGGCGGGGGGGGGGGGGGCATTTGCTACTCTCCCACAAGGACCAGCTTCTCTGCAGGTGACCTAAGGGCAGGTTTGGTCATTTTTACTGGGGGGGGGGGGGGGGGGGCTCAGTCCTGTAGCTCACAAGGAGCTGGGTCCTGCCCTCAACCACGTGAGGGAGGTGGAAGCCGATCCTTCCCCAGCTGACCCTTCAGATGAGACCCCACCTTGATGGCAGCCAGCACCCAAGTAAGCCTTGATTTCTGATCCACAGAAACTGTGAGCAAATGTTTGCTGTTTAAGCCACTAGGTTTTGTCACTTGTTACACAGCAACAGATAATGAATACAATCAGCTTCTTTAGGAAGACTTCCCTACCATTTAGCCACAGACACACATAGGCAAGCACACACTCACTTAAACACACATATTCACATATGCATAATCACACATGCACACCTACTCATGCTTTCTCACACACACTCCCATATACTCCCTCATTCCATGAATGCCTCGGTCCTTACACACTTTCTCACATATACACACGCTCACGTACACTCACACACCTGTGAGTATGAAGCATCCCTTCTCTGTAACGTCTTGTTCTTAGAATTTATCAAACTTTCTTGTCACTGCATTTTGACCACCCAGTCTTGCCCACTGTGAGCTCTTGAAGTCAGGGACTGAGTTTTTGTTTGCCTGTTTTTAGGGTCTAATATCTATAGACATCAATACATTTTCAATAAATTAATTTTGTTCACCAGTCCCCTGTGGAAGTGAGGGTCAATGACTCATTCTGCCTCTTGAGTTGGCTGTATCTCCTTTCCTCTTTTTCACAAACAGAAAGACTGTCTTCTTAAGAATCCTTTACCATCAGCCTGCTTCCACGGATGACAGGAAATTACTTACCCTCTTTCCTGGAAAACAGCCTGTAGACTGACTAACAGATGACTATGAGACAAAGACAAGCACCTGCTATCCACCTAGAACACTAGGAAAGGAAAAGACACAGCATCTTTGGGAAGGACATCAACCTTGTTTTGCATTAGAGATGATGCCGGGTGGTTTCTGATGATGTGACAAAGTGAAGAGTTCAGACAGCAAGGTGGCAAAAGCAGGAGGCATGAGATTCACCGTATGAATTTCAGGGCTCCGAAGCCCCACTGCTTGAGCTTGAAACCGGCTCTGCCATTGGTCAGTGCGTTAACTTGGGGCAAGTTACTTCACCTTTCTATGCCTGTTTCGTCCTCTTAAAATGTAAATAACCATATTGTTTTCCCCCAAAGAGCTTATGTAAGAATTTTTAAAGGTTATATATTTATCACACCTGAAACTATTATTTATTATTATTAAGTTCAGAAAAGAAAGACATAAGAATTAGTGGGAGTAAGCAGGGAAGGCTTCCTGGAAGAGGCAGAACCAAGGGAGGAATAACTAAATGGATGGGATGAATTAAGCAGAAACTACTGAAGGTAATAACTCTGGTAGAAGAAATTGCACAAACTGAATGGAAGGATGACCACTGGGTTGCTGGTATTCACGGAAAGGAGTGAACTTTTCAAGAGACACAGATGGTGGAGCTGGAGTGTTACTATTGTGACACAGCCTTGGGACAGACAAAGAAAGCCGAAGGCTAGCTCACCAGGGCTGTGTTTCTGCCTTTCAGTAGGTGGGAGCAGCAGGTGGCTCTGCCATGTTCTATGGGGCGTCACTGGCACAGCTAGAGCTACGGAAGACGAGTGAGATCGTAGGCGATCATGGACTTGGGAGAGTTAGTGTCTAATGGATACAGAGTGTCTGTTCGGGATAATTAAGACCTTCTGGAGGTGGATGGTGGTGACGGTTGTGCAACAATGTGAGTACAATGCCACTGAGCTGTCCACTTAAAAATGGTTAAAATGGTGAACTTTATGCTATATATATATGTTATCACCAGCACCACCACAAAAAAGAATGAAATCGACCTGCATGTAATTAACATGTAAATTTACCTCAAAGAGAGGATTAGAGAGGAATAAGTAGCCAGATACTACTGTAAATACAGATAAAGGGCCAGGGCACAATACCCTTATCTGGCAGCAGTCATTACCTTGGGGGAAGAGACTGCAGCTGATGAGAGGGTAGGGAGAGGAGCCAGGGAACCAAGGGGACACTCTCCACAGCCCGGAAGTAAGAGCCCAGGCTTTCAAGCCACACTGTCTAGATTCAAATCCCACTGAGCAACCTTCACCTCTCTGTGCCTCTTGTTCCTTCATCTGTAAAAAAGGAAATAATAGACCTACCTCATAAATGGCTAGGATTATTAAATGAATTGAAACATAGAAATCCCTTAAAATAGTGCCAGGCACATAATCCCTTAATGAATGCTAGCTATTATTATTATTATTATTATTAGCCTGAAGTCCAAATAGTTGGAAGATTAAAGAAAATTGTTCCAGGAGACGGGCTTTGTTTGGAACAGGGGCAGATAACGTAGGTCCCCCAATGCCAGGCTTGCAGAGGGAGTTTTTCCTCCAGGACATGAAGCCAAGGCAGGTGCTGAATTGCGATTCATCTCACAGATGAGCTGCCTCAGGGCAGCAGCAGTCTCACAGTCTGTGGTATTCCTCTCCAGCCTAATTATTTATTCTCACTTCACTGTCACTCCCCTCGCCCTTCAAGACCCTCTAACGGTGCTTAACTGTGTTTACCTTGCCTTTCCCCAGACTCTTATCTGCAAGGCCCTGGCTTCCCTGAATGCTGAAACAGACCTGATGAATCCAGATGGCCTAAGTAACTCTGAGAAGCACAGGACCCAGAAAGAAGGGTCAAAATGGGGCTAAATCAACACAATTACAGACACTGGAATGAAGATGGCTTTGTGCTCTCTGGTCCCGACCAGCAGGGTCCTCTGGGGTTTGACTTGATGCCTCGTGGCTCGGTCCTGACTCCAACGTGATGCCCCAGGTTCCAATCTCGCCTGGGCCCCACGCAAGCCCTGTCTGCCACCTTACAGGTCACCGCATCCCTCCAGGCATAATAATAGCGTCTGCTTCACGGCTGTCAAGATGATGAAATGAGCACGCTCCCCTACGGACCTAGAATCAGGCCCGCCCAGAGTAAGCACCCCATAAACTACACCTACATTACTGCCAAATTCAGTCATTTGGGTGAAAAAACACACCAGCAAACCAGTGGTGTCACATGACAGATAAAGTAGCTAGTGGTGTGAGCTGATTTCCATTTCTAAATTATTCAATATATAATTATTCACTTGTTGACTGAAAAAAATGCACCACCTAAGAGTTGAGAATTGTTTTATCTGGCAGCCTTACTGAGGGCTATGGCCTGGTATCGCAGCCTTTCAAATAGCTCTGAGGGACTGTTCTAAAGAGGTAAAGGAGAAACAAGGATATATAGGAGTTTCTGCTGAAAAACAAAACAAAACAAAAAAACCCATGTAGTCAAAGATCAAAAAATGACTCCTAATCATAAGAAACAGACATGTCAAGTTAATGATTATAGTGTTTTCCCATGTATGAGAAGATGCAAGAGTCTGGGCTCACTGAAATTATTCCTTGGATATATGCACCTTCACTATCTGGGGCCAGTATCCTATTTTTCTCCATCCTGAGTCCCCTCAGGGCGCAACGTCAGGGGCAGCTGCAGTGGCCGATTGCTTGATGCCCACAACAACCTTTGTTTACTGAAACGGCAGGCAGCATTCTTTGTCCACACGCTCCGTAACATACACTGAAGGCAGGTAGCAGGCTGGGATATCAACAGTGGCAAACCAGAGACCCCGTGCTGAATGGCCCATTGGATGAGGCTTCACATTAAATTCCAGATTTCAGCCTCCCGCTCTGGGAAAAACAGAGGCTCCACAGCGCTGGGCTGTATCCTCTCGTGGCAACAATTGGTCGAATCCCTTCTCCCCACCAGGGCCAGATAGCCATACCCCCGCTGAATCTCAGTCAGACCCTTACCCACTCACATTACTATCTATTCCCTGTCATCACCCCAATTTGCCACCCCTGTAATCATGCCCAGATATACAGAAATGAATCACAAGCACTTCTTTACCCAGGAAGCTTAGAAACAGGCTGGAGCAACCCTCAGAGGTACACAAATAATAATGTACAGTATAGCCGGCGACAAGATTGACCAAAAGCAGTAAACAGACAAGGAATCCGGGAGTCTTCCTGTAGGAAGTGACTATTAACTCACTCTGGGGCTTCCCTGGTGGTACAGTGGTTAAGAATCCGCCTGCCAGGGCTTCCCTGGTGGTGCAGTGGTTAAGAATCCGCCTGCCAATGCAGGGAACACTGGTTCAATCCCTGGTCCGGGAAGATCCCACATGCCACAGAGCAACTAAGCCCGTGTGCCACAACTACTGAGCCTGGGCTCTAGAGCCCACGAGCCACAACTACTGAGCCCACGAGCCACAACCACTGAAGCCTGTGCACCTAGAGCCCGTGCTCCACAACAAGAGAAGCCACTGCAATGAGAAGCCCACGCACCGCATCAAAGAGTAGCCCCTGCTCGCCGCAACCAGAAAAAAGCCCACACGCAGCAATGAAGACCCAACGCAGCCAAAAATAAAATAAAATAAAATAATAAAATAAATAAATTTATTTTAAAAAAAAAGAATCCGCCTGCCAATGCAGGGGACACGGGTTCGAGCCCTGATCTGGGAAGATCCCATATGCCGTGACGCAACTAAGCCCATACATCATAACTACTGAGCCTGAGCTCTAGGGCCCGCGAGCCACAACTACTGAGCCCACATGCCACAACTACCGAAGCCCTCGTGCCTAGAGCCCACGCACCACACAAGGAATAGCCCCCGCTCGCCGCAACTAGAGAAAAGCCCGCGTGCAGCAACCAAGACCCAACGCAGCCAAAAATAAAAATAAATAAATAAATTTATTAAAAAAAAAACCTCACTCTGGAAGGATGGAGAAGGTTGAGAGAGGGAGTGTCCGGGAGGAAGGAGTGACAAGGACAAAAAGGTCAGACACAAGAGAGTGGGGCTGTGTGCAGAGAACAGTGTACTTATTCGGTCTGCGGCCAGGTGCCGAAGATGAGTAGGTCAAGGTTAGGGAGGCAGGTCAGAATCATATTGTGGAGAACCTTGAATGCTACGCTGAGTTCAGACTGTTTTCAAAGGGAGATAGAGAGCGACAGAGTCCGGGAGAAGAATCGGAACGTATTGTGAGAAATGCATTTGGTTCAGGGCGGGAGGCAGCATCAGAAAAGGAACTGCAATAATTCAGCAACAAGTTCAGGGAGCCTGAACGTTTGGGGACCTACAGTATCCTACAGTATTTGGGAGACATACACCCCCAAATCCCGGGCAGAGGGACGGTGGAGGTGGGGGGTAAACTTTCTGTCAACAATTTGAAAGGTGTCAGAATCTTATGCTGAATTTCACAGGAAGCTGCAGCATTAAGAGTTTTCCAGAACAAGAAAGAAAAGAGTTTATAACTTCGAACATAAACAGGCTGGTTCAGTAACTGATTTTTCAGAAAGTCCATAACCTGCAAAAATCAAGTAAATGTGAATACTGAATGCAGAGTAAATTACTGTTGAAAGGGATTACTGGATTCCTACATTCACAGTGAAATATCTTGGGGATTATGATAGAGAAATATTTCATAAAGTTAATAAGGAGGGGGGAAATACTGCTAACCAGAAAGCCACACTATATTTCATAGTGATTTTCCTCTAAGTATGGTGATCTGCTGAGGAATAATTAGGTATAATAGTCATATTATTTATGTCTAACTTCTATATCAAGACACACTGGCAGCATTTATGAATCTTAGGTGGTTTTTAAATGTTTTCACTAAGTATGATTATCCTCTTCAGGGTTTTCTAAGTGCAGTATAGGTATGATTGTAGTGCACAAGGTGATTTTAGGTAGCACACAAATCAATATTTTGTTTTAATTTAGTAACATTAGGGAATCTTTTATTGCATTTATATCTGGCTGCTTTTTACTTATGCCAAGTGATGTTGGTTTTCCATTTACCATAGTGATGATACAAAGCTTCTTTTATTTTTTTAACATCTTTATAATTGCTTTACAATGGTGTGTTAGTTTCTGCTTTATAACAAAGTGAATCAGCTATACATATACATATATCCCCATATCTCCTCCCTCTTGCCTCTCCCTCCCACCCTCCCTATCCCATCCCTCTAGGTGGTCACAAAGCACCGAACTGATCTCCCTGTGCTATGCGGCTGCTTCCCACTAGCTATCTATTTGACATTTGGTAGTGTATACATGTCCATGCCACTCTCTCACTTCGTCCCAGCTTACCCTTCCCACTCCCCGTCAAGTCCATTCTCTGCATCTGCGTCTTTATTCCTGTCCTGCCCCTGGGTTCTTCAGAATCATTTTTTTTTTTAGATTCCATATATATGTGTTAGCATACGGTATTTGTTTTTCTCTTTCTGACTTACTTCACTCTGTATGACAGACTCCAGGTCCATCCACCTCACTACATATAACTCAATTTTGTTTCTTTTTATGGCTGAGTAATATTCCATTGTATATATGTGCCACATCTTCTTTATCCATTCATCTGTCAATGGACACTTAGGTCGCTTCCATGTCCTGGCTATTGTAAATAGAGCTGCAATGAACATTGTGCTACATGACTCTTTTTGAATTATGGTTTTCTCAGGGTATATACCCAGTAGTGGGATTGCTGGGTTGTATGGTAGTTCTATTTTTAGTTTTTTAAGGAACCTCCATACTGTTCTCCATAGTGGCTGTATCAATTTACATTCTCACCAACAGTGCAAGAGGGTTCCCTTTTCTCCACACCCTCTCCAGCATTTATTGTTTGTAGACTTTTTGATGATGGCCATTCTGACTGGTGTGAGGTGATACCTCATTGTAGCTTTGATTTGCATTTCTCTAATAATTAGTGATGTTGGGCATCCTTTCATGTGTTTGTTGGCAATCTGTATATCTTCTTTGGAGAAATGTCTATTTAGATCTTCTGCCCATTTTTGGATTGGGTTGTTTGTTTTCTTGATATTGAGCTGCATGAGCTGCTTGCAAATTTTGGAGATTAATCCTTTGCCAGTTGCTTCATTTGCAAGTATTTTCCCCCATTCTGAGGGCTGACTTTTTGTCTTGATTATGGTTTCCTTTGCTGTGTAAAAGCTTTTACGTTTCATTAGGTCTCATTTGTTTATTTTTGTTTTTATTTCCATTTCTCTAGGAGGTGGGTCAAAAAGGATCTTGCTGTGATTTATGTCATAGAGTGTTCTGCCTATGTTTTCCTCTAAGAGTTTTATAGTGTCTGGCCTTACATTTAGGTCTTTAATCCATTTTGAGTTTATTTTTGTGTATGGTGCTAGGGAGTGTTCTAATTTCATTCTTTTACATGTAGCTGTCCAGTTTTCCCAGCACCACTTATTGAAGAGACTGTCTTTTCTCCATTGTATATTCTTGCCTCCTTTATCAAAAATAAGGTGACCATATGTGTGTGGGTTTATCTCTGGGCTTTCTATCCTGTTCCATTGATTATTTCTGTTTTTGTGCCAGTACCATACTATCTTAATTACTGTAGCTTTGTAGCAGAGTCTGAAGTCCGGGAGCCTGATTCCTCCAGCTCCGTTTTTCTTTCTCAAGATTGCTTTGGCGATTTGGGGTCTTCTGTGTTTCCATATGAATTGTGAAATTTTTGTTCTAGTTCTGTGAAAAATGCCCTTGGTAATTTGATAGGGATTGCACTGACTCTGTAGATTGCTTTGGGTAGTAGAGTCATTTTCACAATGTTGATTCTTCCAGTCCAAGAACATGGTATATCTCTCCATCTGTTTGTATCATCTGAAATTTCTTTCATCAGTGTCTTATAGTTTTCTGAGTACAGGTCTTTTACCTCCTTAGGTAGGTTTATTCCTAGGTATTTTATTCTTTTTGTTGCAGTGGGAAATGGGAGTGTTTCCTTAATTTCTCCTTCAGATATTTCATCATTACTGTATAGGAATACAAGAGATTTCTGTGCATTAATTTTCTATCCTGCTACTTTACCAAATTCATTGATTAGCTCTAGTAGTTTTCTGGTGGCATCTTTAGGATTCTCTGTGTATAGTATCATGTCATCTGCAGACAGTGACAGCTTTACTTCTTCTTTTCCAATTTGGATTCCTCTTATTTCTTTTTCTTCTCTGATTGCCGTGGCTAAGACTTCCAAAACTATGTTGAATAATAGTGGTGAGAGTGGACATCCCTGTCTTGTTCCTGATCTTAGAGGAAATGGTTTCAGTTTTTCACCACTGAGAACAATGTTGACTGTGGGTTTGTCATTTATGGCCTTTATTATGTTGAGGTAAGTTCCCTCTATGCCTACTTCTGGAGGGTTTTTTATCATAAATCGGTGTTGAATTTTGTCGAAAGCTTTTCCTGCATCTATTGAGATGATCATATGGTTTTTCTCCTTCAATTTGTTAATATGGTGGATCACGTTGATTGATTTGAGTATATTGAAGAATCCTTGCGTTCCTGGGATAAACCCCACTTGATCATGGTGTATGATCCTTTTCATGTGCTGCTGGATTCCGTTAAAGCTTCTTTTTAAAATCAATCCATTTAGTCAAAAAGAATTGTTAAAAAAAAAACAACTTTGTCAGAAATAGTACAGGTATTCTACTATGGCATGGACATGGTAAATGGATATGACAAATATAAGGAATGCAGAAAACTAAAGTTTGTAAAATATTGTTCTTAAATGAAAGGGAATTTTGATGGAATCTAATATACAACTTCTTGGGTATTGTTTCCCTCGAATTTTATTCCTTTTAAATATTTTCCTACTATTTCCAGTATATTAGCATGGCAGGGCTCTCGTACATATTTGCTGGATAATTAAGTGACGATCAATCAATAGAAGAAACTTCCCATAAGACCTGCAATATCATCCCTGAGTAATTCAGTTAACAGTGACAGTAACAAAGGCATTTACAATACACTGAATATTATATTTTAGAAACTTAGTCATATGTTTTACATACGTCATCTCATTAAATCTCTACACCAACTTCATGCAGTAAGTATTTATTCTTCCCTTCTCACACAAGAGTAAGACAGAGACAGGTTAAGTTGCTCGCCCAAGTATATCAAGTATGGTCTAAACTCCAAGGATATTTGTGCCTTAACAAGAGGCCTAGAGGTAGATGCTTCCAGGCTTTATTAATTGGTTCACCAAGGTCAGACATCTCTGTGAGTCTCCTGACTTACCTCATGGTCTCAACATGGCTGCCACAGGGCTTCCCTGGTGGCACGGTGGTTAAGAATCTGCCTGCCAATGCAGGGAACACGGGTTCAAGCCCTGACCCGGGAAGATCCCACATGCAGTGGAGCAGCTGAGTCTGTGTGCCACAACTACTGAAGCCTGTGTGCCTAGAGCCCGTGCTCCGCAACAAGAGAAGCACCACAACGAGAAGCCTGCACACTGCAGCAAAGAGTAGCCCCCACTCACTGCAACTAGAGAAATCCGCATGCAGCAACGAAGACCCAACACAGCCAAAAATATAAATAAATAAATAAATAAATTTATTTAAAAAAAAAAAAAAAGATGGCTGCCACAGCCTTATTTATCACATCCCCACACAGGTACTCTGGGCAGGGAAGCTGCAGGGCCTGACACCAGACAGTTTCCTCTCCAGAACATTCTCAGGAAAGAAGCAGTCTCTTTCCCAAAAGCCCCCAGCACATCTCCCCTTACATCTCAGTGGCCAGAACTGTGCCACATGGCAACCTTGAGCTGCAAGAGAAGCAAGAATTATCTAGCACTGGGGTGTGTACACAACTGGCTTAGACCTGTCACAGTTCATCTCTGTGGCTGGTAAAAGACTAAGCTCTTTGAAGGGTGAGGTACCTTAGAAGATAACAAGAATGCAAAGGGAAGTTACATTCAGAACAACAGGAAGAGAAGAAAAAGAGGTTCCCAGACTGTGAAGTCGTCAGAAGTCAGAAAGCTGGGAAAATAGAGGCTTGTGAGTCTCTAAGGCAGGGTTTCTCAATGTCAGCACTTCTGGGGGCAGGATAATTCTTTGTCGGGGGGCTGTCCTATGCACTGCAGAGCATCGTGTGGCCTCTACCCACCAGGTGCCAGTTGTGACAACCAAAAATGTCTCCAGAAAAACATCCCCAGGGGGTGGGGGGAGGGGAGGGAAATTGCCCTGAGTTGAGGATGACTGTCCTAGGATGATGAGGTCAGATCCCAGCCACAGTGAAGATACCTATGGCTCAAACACAGGTCAAAAGCCAGGGCTTTCCTTCTGCTCTGGATCTGCCAGGTCCTCGGCACACTCCTGGCAGTTGGGAGGGGACATAGAGAACCCCATTAATGACCGAGATTGAATTTGCCACCATTTGAAGTGAAAGAAAGTAGAGAAATGTGCTACTGCTTTTTCTGGCCTGCCCAATATTTACGGACTAAGATTTACAGCTGCTACAATGTCCCCTGCAAAGTCCATGTGAGATAAATGCCGAGGTCACCAGGCCAGCTGGGGCCCCACAACATCCCACTAGAATGACTCAACGTTCCCCAGCCAGGCTGTTTACATCCCTCTGACCACCTCTCACAGCCCTCCTGTCTGCAAGGCCGGTCACAGCGGTGCCTTGTTATTCCACCTGCCTGTGACCTTGGCCAAAGCAGCTCTTCCTCAGATGACACGGGCCAGTGTATGAGACCCAAGTTGTGAATCCAGGTGCAGGCAGCTTGGCCGGAGAGAGGCCTGTGTAAGGACACGTCTGCGCTGGGAAGCTTACACTACAGCATTATATTTAGAATAATGTAGTTAATTAATGTATGTGTTTATTGGGTGGGGGATGAGAAGGGTGCTCTTCCTGTCTGTCAATGATTTGATAAGTGTTAGAATCTTCACTGAATTTTGCAGGAAACTGCAGCATTTAGAGTTTTTCAGAACAAGAAAGAGAACACTGGTTATAACTTTGAACATAGAAAGGTTGGTTTCTGATTTTTCAGAAAGTCTGTAGCCTGCAGAAGTTAAGTAAATGTGAATACTGGATGCAGAGTAAATTACTAATCACTGTTAAAAGTCATTATGTTATTACTATCATTACTATAACAATTGACGTACTTATTATTATAATTTCTTATGTTGTAATGCTGGAGAGGAAACGTGAGGATCCTGCCCATGGAGCGTTTCCTTATCTCACCTGAGCACATCAGGGCTCCGGGCCAGCCTGAGTCACGTGTAAAGATTTCATGCACACATGATGATGCTCTTTGTGGAACCAAGGGCAGCCAGGAATGTTTTCAGGGTTCGTATTGGGGGCCAGTCAGCAGATCTCAGGGTTTCCTTTGGGTCTTTGGAGAAGTTAGGAGGCTGGCAATGCATTCAGAGGGATCCCCAGAGCAGGCAGGCTGCACCCCACCAGCCCTGAGTCTGCTGGGAGGCACAGCCCTGCCAAGACCAGCGGGTGGGCTGCAAAGGGCATGTGACCAGTGGTCCCCCTGTTCAGAAGAGCCCTGTGCCTGGGTGAATGCTCTGCTGTTGCCATCTTAAAATGCTTAATATTTTAAAACTAAGGGCCCACATTTTCATTTTGCACTGGACCCTGCAAACTCCATAGCCTGTCCAAAAACCACCCACCACAAGGTGGCCAGGTCTGGTTCACTGGCCTTCAGGTGAGGCCGGGGTGTAAGCACCTTGGCTTGGGAGGCAAATTACCTGGATTCACTTTCTGCCTCTGACAGTCGGTAGCTTTGAGACCGTGGGCCATTACCTGAGCTCTGCCACTCAGTTTCCTCATTTGAGTAAGCAGAATGATAATGCGATGACCTCCTAGGGTTACCATGAGGAATACATGAGATGACACATAAGAACACAAAGCACCAGGCCTCACTTATACTAGGTATGCAATAGCTGACCACACTTATTGGTATAACCATCGCTGCCAGATATCATGTGCTCCACAAGTACAATTTCAAACTTTTGATTTTTTAAAAATGATGCTGAAGTTACCATTATCCTCATTTTCCAGGAAGCATCTGAGACAGGGCAGGTTAAACAACTCTCCCAAGTAATCAGAGCTAAGGGAGTATCAGAGCTAAGGGAGTATCAGAGCTAAGGGAGTATCAGAGCTAAGGGAGTGTCAGAGCCAGGATTTGAACCCAGGGCTACTAGGCTCAAAGCCAGTCACCTTTCCGCCACGGTACCCTGCCTTGCACCCTCTGTATCCATCCAAAGACTCCCACTCCTTGAACACAAAGAGCTGGATCAGGCTGGTGGGTATAGAACAGCTGCGGGGAGGGCGAAACAGAGGGTGCAGGAAGTGCCAGTCAGTTCGCAGCCAGAGCTGAGTCCTGGCTGGGGCCGCAGCTGCTGCAGGTGTGACACAAGCATCCATCCCAACCTTCAGCTGCCGCTCAGCTTCCCACCTCTAACAACCCACAGCAGAACCTGGCAGATCGGTTTCTCAAGTGCTCATATTCACAAGCTAGCTCTTGCTGTTCCCTTTACTGAAGGGACATTGAAGAGAAGCCAGCAGATTCTCCTTTCCAGCCTGATAAAATCAACGTTTACCAAGTACCAGTGAGGTGCCTGGCGCGGTGTTAGGCGTCTGACAGAGTGGTAGTGGCTGTGAAACTAAGAAGTGGGAGATGTTTATCTCTGCCTCAAGGAGCTCATCTTCCTAGAAATTCTGATATATTCACTCATTTACTCATTCGTTCAAATGTAATTGGAACAACCCATAAAAAAAGAAATGCAAAGGTCTATTAACCATAAAAAAGATGTTCAATCTCGCTCATAATAAGAAAAATGCAAATTAAAACTACACTGGCACACCTGAAACTAACACAACATCGTAAATCAGCTGTACTCCAATATAAAATTAAAAAACGACTCTGGTAAACCATCTTTCCTCTATCAGATTGGCTAAAATCCAAAGGTTTATACACAAGGTTTGGGGGAAAGAAACCAGCCCTCCTGCACATTGTAGGTGGTGATGCAAAATGCTATACCCCCTGTTAAGGGCATTGACAATATCTGCAAAACTGCATATGCATCTACTCTTTGATCCGGCAATTCTACTTCTAGGAATCTATCCCAAAGATACACTGGCAAAAATATAAAAGGATATATGTACTGCAGCACTATTTGTTTCAGCAAAAGACTAGACACAAGCCAGTGTCATCAAAAGGAGACCAATAAATAAAATACGGTACTTCCATACAATGGGATTGTCTACGCTCTAAAAAGGAATGAGGAATAACTCTACATACTGCTATGGAGCGAGCTCTAGACCATACGGTTAAGTGAAAGAAGCAAGAAAAAGAAGAACATGTATAGAACCTATGGATCTAAGAAGGGGATACAAAGATATATGTATTTATATAGTTGATTACATATATATGTATATACACATATATATGTATGATTATATTCCTTAAAGATGGAAGGATATGCCATAAATATACTTTAACGATTATAAGGGAAGGATGGAACAGGGTGGAGGTGGCAGGAATAAATGCTAGACGCAGTTTTTGGAACTGTATGAGTTTCCTACGGCTTTTGTAGCAAATTACCATGAGTGGCTTAAAACAACACAAACTTACTCTCTTACAGGTCTGGGGTGGGGGGCACTGGGCTAAAATCAAGGTGCTGGCAGGGCTGTACTCTTCTGGGAGGCTCTGGGGGAGATCCAGTCCCAGACTTTGCCAGCTTCTGGAGGCTGCCTGCATCCCTGGGCTTGCAGCTCCTGTGTCTCCATCTCCAAAGCCAGCAGTGTAGCGCCTGCTCTGCTCTCTGACCTCCGCTTCCATTACCAGATTTTCTCTCTGACTCCCCCACTCCTGTGTCCCTCTATAAGGACCCTTATAATTCCACTGGGCCCACCTGGATTATCAAGGATAATCTTCCCATCTCAAGACCTTTGGGGACTTCCCTGGTGGTCCAGTGGGTAAGACTCCGCGCTCTCAATGCAGAGGGCCCGGGTTCCATCCCTCGTCAGGGAACTAGATCCCACATGCGTGTCGCAACAAAGATCTCGCACGCGGCAACAGAGATCCCACATGCCGCAACTAAGACCCCATGCAGCCAAAATAAATAAATATTAAAAAAAAAAGATCCTTAATCCCATCTGCAAAATCCCATTGCCATGTAAAGTAACATATTCACAGGTTCCAGTCCAGGGATTAGACTGTGGACATCTGCAGCCAGTGGCAGGGGAAGGGTGGAGATACCATACAAATATTTTACATATTTACAAAGTTGAATTTTTCACAAAGCAATACTTGAAAAGTGAAAATAAATTAAAACAAAAGATATTATGTATCCAGCTGGTGGCATCACCTCACAGAGAGGAAGTATGCCAAGTGACTTTAAGTGACAGTATTTTGACTTACATTATTCTATGGGCAAAAGGACTGCAAGTGAATCTTAAACTGTGTTTGGTAATCATATTGTTGATGGTAATGTTGATGTTTTGCTATTCTGAGACTGTTGTGTGTGTGTAATGGGATAAAGAAGGGGGGCAATTATGTTTTTGTTGAAAGAATGAGGGTTTGGGCATGAGGGAAAGAAGACACAATGTAAAATCAATGAAGTTAAGTAAAAACCCTGTAGTTCCTGAATTTGAAATAGGAAATCATGATTTATTGTATACATATATATACTTTTTAAGTAATATTTCCTAACTCTATCTTCTGAAAAGACTTAGGAACAATGACCAACCCAGTAGCAGTGAGCACCCTAGTGCCTAGATCGTGGTCTCTAGGTATCATTTCGCAATAAAAGAACCAGAGCCCCCTGGAGAAATGACTGATTCTAGGTCTGGGGCAGGACGTATATACAAGATGAGTCTGGGACATCTTGTCATAACAGAAATTGAAGCTACCAAAGGCTACTAGTGGGTCACCTACCAGGAAAGGTCTCTGAGGAGAGGCGGCTTTTGAGCTGAAACATGAAAAACAGAAGACGCAGCCATGGAAAGATCTAGAAGGAATACCAAGGGCAAAAGCTCTAAGCCTGTGCAAGATGAAGAAAGAAGCCTGGAGTGGTATCCTAGACAACGCAGAGGTGAGAAGACAGGCTGGAGAGGGAGGCAGCAGCCCCACCAGACACACAGGAAGGAACTGGGATTTCTTTTTCCTCCTAAGTGCAATGAGAAGCCACTGATGAATTTTAAGCAGGTGATGCCATTAAGTTTTCAAAAGATCCCTCCAGCTGCACAGGGGAGGATGACTTGTAAGAGGGCAAGAATGGCAGCAGGGGGCTTCCCTAGTGGCACAGTGGTTAAGAATCCACCTGTCATTGCAGGGGACACGGGTTCGAGTCCTAGTCCGGGAAGATCCCACATGCCTCGGAGCAGCTAAGCCCGTGCGCCACAACTACTGAGCCTGCGCTCTAGAGCCCGCGAGCCACAACTACTGAGCCCGTGTGCCACAAGTACTGAAGCCCACGTGCCCAGAGCCTGTGCTCTGCAACAAGAGAGGCCACCGCAGGGAGAAGCCTGTGCACCACAATGAAGAGTAGCCCTCGCTCGCCTCAAGCACAGCAACGAAGACCCAACGAAGACCCAACGCAGCCAAAAATAAATAAATTAATTAATTTAATTAAATTAAAAAAAGAATGGCAGCAGGGAGCCCAGTTGAAAGGCTGCTACATTCCTCCAGGCAGGACATGATGATGGCCTGGATCAGAAGAGGGACCATGGAGGGATGAAAACGTGGATTCAGAATTTGTTTTGAAGGGAGTAACAGTATGATTGGCTGATTGATTGGATATGGGATGGGGGGAGAGAGGAAATAAAGGAAGACTCCTAGGACTTTAGGCTGATAAATTAGGCTTAGAAAGAGGTGAGGAAGATGGGGCAAGAGTGATCTGGGCTGGAGGGGGATCAGTGGTACTTTGTGTAAGTGGAGCTGTTGAATAGATAGATACATGAGTCTGGAAATCAAAAGAGAATCAATGCTGTAGATATAAATTTAGGATTCATCCCAATATAGATGGTATTCTAAGACTTGGGACTGAATATGATCACGTAGGTTCTGTATGTAGAAAGGGAAGGGGAGAGAGACAAAAGCTAAGTGGTGATTTACTCCAATATTCAGAAGTCAGGAGGCAGAGGCTGGGGAAGAGCCATCAGGGAGGTAGGTGGGAAGCCAGGAGTGCGTGAGGTGTAGCTCAAGGACAAGGTCAACTGTATCAAATGCTGCTGAGAGTCTGTGATTCTCTTGAGCAGTTGGAGTGGCTCAAAAGACAATAGGCTGGGCTTCCCTGGTGGCGCAGTGGTTGAGAGTCCGCCTGCCGATGCAGGGGACGCGGGTTCGTGTCCCGGTCCGGGAAGATCCCACATGCCATGGAGCGGCTGGACCCGTGAGCCATGGCCGCTGAGCCTGCGCGTCCGGAGCCTGTGCTCCACAATGGGAGAGGCCACGACAGTGAGAGGCCCCCGTACCGAAAAAAAAAAAAAAAAGACAATGGGCCCGCATAGCACAGGGAGATCAGCTCGGTGCTTTGTGTCCACCTAGAGGGGTGGGATAGGGAGGGTGGGAGGGAGACGCAAGAGGGAGGGGATATGGGGATATATGTATATGTATAGCTGATTCACTTTGTTATACAGCAGAAACTAACGCACCACTGTAAAGCAATTATACTCCAATAAAGATGTTAAAAAAAAAAAAAAGGACAATGGGCTGGGAAGGAACTGGAGACCCAGGTATGTACAACTCAAGGGCGTCACTCTCAAGAGAAGTGGGAAACTGGGAGGGCTGTAGGCAGAGGTTTTCCTACAACACTGAAGGAGGGGTGGGGAGAGAATGCAGGAGGTGGAGAGGAGATCAATGCAGGAATAAAATCCGCAAGCAAAGGGGGTGGGTTCCAGCGTGCAAGTGAAGTTGGGTGAGGATGGAGAGGGAGAAAAGGTGGGCTGTATGGCTACAGACGCAGGCGTGCTGAGGGCGGCAAGGAGAGAGTTCTCTTCTGCTTGCTTCTGCTCTCTAAGGAAAGAAGCCACATCATCAGCTGAGCGTAAAGGGCGAGAGAAATTGTGGATGGAGTAGAAAATGCAAAATAGGAATCCTCAGTAGAAAGAGGATGAACAGAGAGACTGAGGAAGTGGGGTGGGATTGTCGGCATTTCTGAGGGTCCACTGAGGGCTTCTGTACACGAAGATTTAAAAAGAGACCCTTGGCACAGCTGTCTTTTTCTGTCCAGGTAGTGTCCAGCGTGGGTGCAGCTGGGGACAGCTGGATTTAATCAGGGCCAGGGTTTTGCTGGAAGGACTCAACAGAGGGAGAGGGACCGGAGAGCTGAAGCTGTGTGCACAGACCAGCTGTAACCGTGGAACCGGAATTTAAGATGGGCCTGCTCTTCCCAGGGTTGTTACATCAGAAACTGGGCTTGATTCTCACTGGCTTATTTCAAAGACTCACAGAGCAGAGGGACTTGATTTCACTTCTCCTTGGCCATGACTGACTAATCAGTCTTGGCCTTTGCACTGAGTTGAATTTGCCCCCCAAAAAGGTATGTTCAAGAGCTAATTCCTGTTGCTTGAGAATGTGACCTTAGCTGGAAATGGGCTCATGGCAGATGTAACCAAGTTAAGATGAGGTCACACTAGATTAGAGTGGGCCCTAAATCTAGTGTTTTCGTAAGAGAAAAGAGAGAGAGTTTTGGACCCAGAGGCACAAGAGGGAAGGAGACCACATGAGGACGGAGGCAGAGAGTGGAGTGATGCTGCCACAAGCCAAGGAGTGCCAGAAGCCTCTGGGAGCTGGAAAATGAAGGAAAAATTCTCCCCTGGAGGCTCTGGAGTATGGCACCGCTGATACATTGATTTCAGATTTCTGGTCTCCAGAACTATGAGAGAATATATTTCTGTTACTTTACGCCACCTGCTTTGTGGTACTTTGTCACTGCAGCCACAAGAAACTAATCCAGACTTCTAATAAGATTACTTACTCCTCAATAAATTTCACAAAGCTTAGGAATTCAAAGGATTTTTCCCCGCCTAGGAAAAAATATATATATTTTTTCTAGTCCTATCTCTGGATATGTTATCTAGTGCTTAATATGCTCTGGTTAGAGTACTTAATTACTTCATACTTAATGTGTTAAATTTCAAAATTGTTAAATATAAAGATAAATTAGGCACCATGAAGCACTCCATCACATCACCTTTTTTTTTTTTTTTTTTTTTTCTTGCGTTATGCGGGCCTCTCACTGTTGTGGCCTCTCCCATTTGCGGAGCACAGGCTCCGGACACGCAGGCTCAGCGGCCATGGCTCACGGGCCCAGCCGCTCCGCGGCATGTGGGATCTTCCCGAAACGGGGCACGAACCCGCGTCCCCTGCATCGGCAGGCGGACTCTCAAGCACTGCGCCACCAGGGAAGCCCCACATCACCTTTTTAAAGGTGAGATTTGAACTTGCCTTAACACTTATGTGGTTACATGAATATTGTCTCCTCCCCAGACCCTCTCTAGAATATGGGCTTCATGTGTGGTTAGGACCAGAACCAGGACACACCAGAAACAGGTCTGTCTGGTTCAATTTTATGTTCCCAATGTCTGGCACACAGTACATGGTCTCCTACATATACTGAGAGAGGGAGAAATAATAACAACAATGACAATAATTTATCCTCCAGAGTAACAGCCAGGGGAAATATTTCCCATAACCTGCAAAACTTTTAGCTTACACCCTAAATCAATAGTTCTTAACCTAACCAGGCACAATTTTGCTCTCCAGGGATGTTTGTTACCATTTTTTATTGGAGTCATCTCTGTTTGTCATGACTTTCAGGGCAGGTGCTCCTTGCACCTAGCAGGTAGAGACCAGGGATGCTGGAGACACCAGACAAAATACAGGACCACCCCCGCAGCTAAGAATGCTCCTGCCCCAAATGTCAATACAGGCAGACCTCAGAGATATTTTGACCCCTTGTTCTTTTTTTTTAATTTTTTATTTATTTATTTTTAACATCTTTATTGGAGTATAATTGCTTTACATTGTTGTGTTAGTTGCTGCTGTATAACAAAGTGAATCAACCATATGCATACATATATCCCCATATCCCCTCCCTCTTGCGTCTCCCTCCCTCCCACCCTCCCTATCCCACCCCTCTAGGTGGTCGCAAAGCACCGAGCTGATCTCCCTGTGCTATGAGGCTGCTTCCCACTAGCTATCTACTTTACATTTGGTAGTGTACATATGTCCATGCCACTCTCTCACTTGGGCGCAGCTTACCCTTCCCCCTCCTGTGTCCTCAAGTCCATTCTCTACATCCGTGTCTTTATTCCCATCCTGCCCCTAGGTTCTTCAGAACCTTTTTTTTTTTTTTTTAGATTCCATATATATGTGTTAGCATACGGTATTTGTTTTTCTCTTTCTGACTTACTTCACTCTGTATGACAGACTCTATTGACCCCTTGTTCTTCATGGCATCTAGAATGGTAAATCCTTTCCGGAAGGTTTTCAATTGACTTTGTCCAGATCCATCAGAGGAATCACTTATCTGTGGCAGCTATAGCCTTATGAAGTAAGTAATTCTTGAAGAATTAGACATCAAAGTCAAAATTACTCCTTGATCCATCAGCTGCAGAATGGATGTTGTGTTAGCAGGCATGAAAACAACATAAATCTCATTGTGCATCTCCAGCAGAGCTCTGGGGTGACCAGGTGCATTGTCAATGAGCAGCAATATTTTGAAAGGCATCTTTTTTCTTGAGCAGTGGGTCTCAACAGTGGGCTTAAAATACTCACTCAACCATGCTGTAAACAGATGTGCTGTCATCCAGGCTTTGTTGTTCCATTTCTAGAGCACAGGCAGAGTAGATTTAGCATAATTCTTAAAAGCCCCAGGAATTTTCAGGACGGTAAATGAGCACCGGCTTCAGCTTTCAGTCACCAGCTGCATTAGTCCCTAACAAGAGAGTCAGCCTGTCCTCTGAAGATCTGAAACCAGGCACTGACTTCTCCTCTCTAGCTATGAAATTCCTAGATGGCATCTCCTTCCAGTAGAAGGCTGTTTTCTTTATATTGAAAATCTGTTGTCTAGCGTAGCCACCTTCATGAATGATCTTAGCTAGACCTCTGGATAACTTGCTGCGGCTTCCACATCAGCACTTGCTGCTTTGCCTACATCAGCACTTGCTCCTTTGCCTACATCAGCACTTGCTGCTTTGCCTTGTACTCTTCTGTTACGGAAATGGCTTCTTCCCCTACACCTCACGAACCAACCTCTGCTGGCTTCAAAATTTTCTCCTGCAGCTTCCACATCTCTCTCAGGCTTCACAGAATGGAAGAGAGTTAGGGCCTTGGCTCTGGATTAGATTTTGGCTTAAGGGAATATTGTGGCTCGTTTCATCTTCCATCCAGACCACTACAACTTTCTCCGTATCAGCAGTAAGTCTGTTTCATTGTATTATCATGGGTTCACTGAAGTCGCACTTTTAATTTCCTTCGAGAACTTTTCCTTTGAATTCACAACTTGGCCAACTGTTAGTCACAAGAGGCCTAGCTTTTGGCCTATCTCAGCTTTTGACAGGCCTTCCTCACTAAGCTTCATCATATCTAGTTTTTTTTTTGTTTTTTGTTTTTTTTGGGTTTTTTTTGCTGTACGCAGGCCTCTCACTGTTGTGGCCTCTCCCGTTGCTGAGCACAGGCTCCGGACGCGCAGGCTCAGCGGCCATGGCTCACAGGTCCAGCCGCTCCGCGGCACGTGGGATCTTCCCGGACCGGGGCACGAACCCGTGTCCCCTGCATCAGCAGGCGGACTCTCGACCACTGCGCCACCAGCGAAGCCCATCATATCTAGCTTTTGATTTAAAGTGAGAATCATGCAACTATTCCTTTCACTTGAACAGTTGGAAGTCATCGTAGGATTATTAATTGGCCTAATTTCAATGTTGTTGTGTCTCAGGGAATAGAGAGGCTGGAGAGAGGGAGAGATGAGGGGGACGGCCAGTCAGTGGAGCAGTCAGAATGCACAACATTTATCGATTAGGTTCCTCATCTTATGTGGGCAGGGTTTGTGGTGCCCCAAAACAATTAACAGTAGTAACATCGAAGATCACTGATCACAAATCACCATAACAAATACAATAGAAATGAAAAAGTTTGAAAGGTGGCTAGAATAACCAAAATGTGACCCAGAGACATGAGGTGAAAAGGTGCTACTGGAAAAGTGGAGCCGATAGACGTGCTCGGTACAGGGTGACCTCAAACCTTCAATTTGCAAAAAACGCAATACCCGTGAAGTGCAATAAAGCAAAGCACAATAACACGAGGTATCCTGTAGTGCCTGGGCTGAGAAACCATGCCTAGACACACAAGGTATTCAAATTGGAAGGAACCTTACATATCACAGTACAACACCCTCATTTTACTAAGAGATAAACTAAGGGCCAGAAAAGGAAGTAACTTGTCCAAAGATGGAATAAGGGAGTAACAGAGCTGAGACGAATACTCAAACTTCCCTTGCCCAGGCTAGAGTTCGGGCCGCTGAGCCATGAGACCCCATCGCTGGAAACGAGGATGGACTCAGTAAGCTGACAAAGGGAGAAAAAGAGGGCCTCTTTCCCCACCCTCAGCGACAAACACGATTATCATTATCAAAGCCGGAGACTGACAGCAGGCAGCGGTGGCTGACTGAGAACCGCCTCTAACCCTGGCGGTTGGTACAATGCCTGTACCCAGCACTGAATGCCAAATCACAGCAATTAGCCGTGTAGTGCTCACCAGCCAACTTCACGCTGGGCTAGTGGTCCAGATTGCTGAAGAGCCACGCCCTCTGCATCTAAATGCCTTGGCAACCACAGCAATGTTCTCTGCTCTCCTTGGAGCAGGAATCATAGGGCTCCGGCTGTGGGGTGTCTCCTAGCTGCTATAGCCTGGCACGTGAGTCCCGGAACAAAGAAAGGGGGAGGGCAGTTCTCCCTGCACTCTTCCTGCTGCTTGGCACACCACACCCTGCCATCTTCCCTCACCCCCGGAGAGGTGCTCCCTTTGGCTGGAGGGAGGGAGGGAGGAGGGAAATAAACTGATCACTGCCTGAAGCATTTATTAAAAGCTGGAGTCAAGATCTTGTCTACAGGTCCCCAGCAAAAACTGGGTATCCTGCACACTGATGGGTAACAGAACTACTACCCACACCTGGGAGTTTAAGAATTTTGTGGATTTTTCCATCAGAAACCAATTGAAGTGAATCGGTTGTGCTAAAAATATCTGTCTTTCCCAGGTCCTCACGGTGACCAATAACCCATTTTGCATCTAGACTTGGAATTCCCAAGTCAACGAAGGCAACGTGCTGGTGGCTGAAACGAAAGCAACAAATTTGTCCAAGACTCTGCCATTTGCAAAGCATTTCCACATCTTGAACCTCACTGAAACTTCACAACCATCCAGAGAGGGATGCAGAGCAGGGATTTTTAACGGATGAGGCAGAGGGCACAGTGATTTGTCCAAAATCACATACCTGGTCAGTGGGAGAGCTGAAGCTCAAATTCAGGCCTTGTAATCCTCCACACTCATACTGGTGGAAATGTTGCCGGCCTGACCAAGGTCCAGTCCACTGGGTCAACCCTTGCCCACTGTGATGGCCCCCAAACTCTTTAATAAAAGCCTAGGGCTCCAAACAAGAGTTTGAAGGCCACCTGCCTCCAGATCACTTTCTCCACCCTTCTCTGTACCCTTAGAGGCTGACAGGTACCTGCCTCCATCTTCTGATTGGGCCTGGCCAATGGGGAGCCTTAGCAAGACCAGAGGGAGTGAGGAGAGGATGAGTTCATCAGGCTGCCCTGGTCCCTCAACTGCAGGTCATTGATTCTCTCCAGACAGCTCTCTGTCTCCATTCTCCCTCGGGTTCCGGTAATGCTTCCTCCCTCATCCCAGATGATCAAAATCTACAGTGTGTCAAATCAAAAGCTAAGGAGGAAAAGGAAACAGGATAGAGAATGGAGAGGTCTAGGAGTAGGGATGGGGTGATTGTACTTTTAAATAGAGTGACCAGGAAAGACTTCACCGTGAAGGTCACTGACCTTTGAGCAAAGACCTAAAAACAAGTAAATGATCAAGCCGTGCAGAGAGCTTGGGGATGAAGAATTTTCCAGACACCTGGTGTGTTGGAGCAACGACAAGGGCAGCTGGAGCAGATGAGCAAGGGGTGGTCCAGGGCACTAGTGGATGGACTGGATTTAGGAGAATGCAGGTGGGGCAGGAGCCAAAGAGAAGCGGGCGAGGGTGACAGTGGTTCAGCACGGCAAATTCCTGACTCGCAGAGAAGGAACACAAGGGACAGACGCTATGGACAAAGGATCTGCGGCTCAGCCCTATGCTCCGCAAGGAGTGATACTGAGTGAGCGGAGTGCACTCAGCTCCGGACATGACTTTCCCAGAGCTGCCCCCACTGCTTCTGAACCCTCACCGTATTACTTTGCTGCCCTTCGTTTACCATTATCTATCATTCCATATGTATTTATTATTTACTCCCTCTCCCTCACACTAATATTTAAAATGCACGGAGACAGAGACCTTACCTGTCATGGCCAAAGCTATATCCCCAAGGGCCAGTAGAAGGCTTGGATCATAGCAGGTGCTCAATAAATGCTTGTTCCAAGATGAGTAAATGAGTGAACCAATGAATGCACAAACTACTACTACTGCTGACAGCTAATTTTTTTTTCTTTTCCCCGGAAAGATTTTTCATTTCAGTCCCTATGAAATTAAAGGCAAGAGCTACCGCTTTACCCCTAAGAAAACATAGCTTTTAAGCATTCAGGGTCCATGAGTCAACAAAGCGTTTGGCATACGGTAGATGCTTAATAAATATTCAGTAACGTGACCAGGCGTGTCAGCTGAAGTGATGAGAAAGCACTAACCTGGGAGACCCATTCTACCCCAAACCCATCCTACAATTTCTAAATGCCACAACAGACTCTCTTGAAATACGTCTTTATGTTTTTGTTGCCTTCTCTGCTCATCCTTTGCATCCAAGACTCTGCCCCAATAAGTCAGAAGGATCCACATTGTGTGAAAGAGACTTAAAATTGTTTCAGAGGAAATAAAAGGAGAAATTGATAAGGCTCCTTTTTTTTCTTACTTCAAAAGGAAGCTCTTGAAAATAAATGGGAGGCCCCAAGGGGAATGAACATTAAGCGTGCTCCATAATAAGGGTCTGAAAAGAGAACAGAGAAATTGCCAGAGCCCTCCATTCCAGGGGTGGCTGGAGGGGACTCGACTAGACTGGGAGACTGAGGGACCAGACTTGGGAGGACCAAGATTAGGATTTGAGTCAGTATCAAGAAAGCCATGAAAGCCAAGCCCACCCCTGCAGACCACCAGCCACCAGTTAAATAACCCCCTGGGCTGTTCAGAGTCAGACAAGGGCCTTCCTTTGGCAGCTGCCCAGAAGCCCCCAGGGATCCCCCAGCAGGATGATGTCCACCTAAAACCAGGTCTCTGTCGAGCACTAAAAGGTGGGTCGACCCTCTTGTCAACAGCCCAAGATACTTCTAAGTTCCACCCCCATCCCACCCCCCTGATGTCCAGAGGGCTGCTAGTAGTACAAGGAGGCAAAAGCCCCAGCACCTGGACCCATCTGAGACTGGCCAGCCAGTGGCCAAGCGCAGGGCAGTTACATGAGACCTTTACTTTGGTGAGCCTCTGTTTCCTCTTCTGTAACATAGAGAGGGCAATATTTGACCATCACAGGCAAACATCTGGCAGAGCAAGAAAGGTGGGGCTTTGTCCCCCTTGAAATGCTCTCAGCAGCATTTGTGTGGGAGAAGCTCAGGGGAGGTGATGGGGAGGGAAGATGACAGCCAGCCTGGCACAAAGCAGAGGTGGCTCCCCAGGAGCTGGCCTCCAAATAGCTGTGACAATTAGCCAGGCCGTCTATTCCCGAAGTTCCCTTCGGGAATGGTGGGAATGGTGGGAAGAGATGGTGGGATAGAGGCAACACGCGTTCATTCACTCAGCCATCCAGTCATTCATTCTACAAATATTTATTAAGCATTTTCTATGTATCACTGTACACTGTGCAAGCCCCTGGGAATAAAGCTGTGAACAAGAGGGTGTAGACAAGGACTTCAAGATTTTTAAAGATAAGTTTTGAACTATACTTACTGTTGTCAAAAGTGCCCCAAGGAAAAAAATACAGAGATCACTTTTGTCAAGAACTGTGAAGGTTCTGAGATTGGCCCTACTTGCAAGCTAGCAGGTTAGCCTGCCACAATTTGCTGGATGCTGGCAGAAAACATGAGCCTCCTGGGTCAGAGACAAAGGACAGTTCATTACCCACAGCAAGAGCAGAAGCTAGAAGATCAACATTTTCTCATATGAGTTCCCGAAGCCCCAGCTCCCACAGGGTAGTGCAAAGACATACAGTGAGTTGCATTACAGGAGAGGAACCCTGAGCTTAGGAAACCCAAATCTTTCGTCCATGTTTGTCTGTGTGTTTAAAACATGCAACATATGGACTTCCCTGGTGGCACAGTGGTTAGGAATCCTCCTGCCAATGCAGGGGACACGGGGTCGAGCCCTGGTCCGCAAAGATCCCACATGCCGCGGAGTAACTAAGCCCGTGCGCCACAACTACTGAGCCTGCGCGCCACAACTACTGAAGCCCACGTGCCATAACTACTGAAGCCTGTGCGCCTAGAGCCCGTGCTCCGCAAGGAGAAGCCCGCGCACGGCTAAGAAGAGTAGCCCCCGCTCACCACAACTAGAGAAAAGCCTGCACGCAACAATGAAGACCCAACGCAGCCAAAAATAAATTAAAAACAAAAAAACGCGCAACATAAAATTTACCATCTTAACCATTTCCAAGTGTACATTTAGTGGTGTTAATATTCTCATTGCTATGCAACCGATATCCAGAACTTCTCCATCTCCCAAAACTCTATACCCTTTAAACATCTCCCCACTCACTCGCCACCCAACCCCCCTGGCAACAACCATTCTTCTTTCTATCTCTATGGATTTGACTACTCCAGGTACCACATATAAGTGGAATCATATATTATTTGGTTTTGTGTGTGTGTGACTGGCATATTTCACTTAGCAAAATGCCCTCAAGCTTCATCTATGGCATAGCCCTTGTCAGAATTTCCTTTCTTTTTAAGTTGGAATAAGATTTGGAAACCTAAATCTTTTCTAATGGACAGTAAACATGCTTGTCCTTTGCTCCGGAAAGAAACACTATCTCTAGCTTCCAAAACTTTTCCCGACACAAACATCCTCTAAAATGTGGTCTGAAGGAAAACAGTTTGTGACTCTGCTTACAAGACATGCAGAAACACAAGACACCCAGGAGGATTATCTCCAAACAACTAGCAATCCAAAAAAGACTCACCCCTCAACCTACTCATCAGCGCTGGCTGTGGACGAACTACTAAGCAGAGTGCCTCAAATAATAATGCACTGGGCCTTCACGCAGTTCGCAACCGGGTCACACCTCCAGACAGAAGACCCTAGCACAGGGAGGTAGTCTATAATTGTAAATGAGGATGTGGGATTTTTCACCCAGCAAGTTCACTGCTAGGAATCTACTAAAAATGGGTGCACATGTCCACAGAAAGACGTGTACGAGAACATTCATAGCAGCTTTATCCACAGAAGTCCCTAACTGGGAACACCCGAATGTCCATCAACAGGGGAACAGAGCAACAAAATGTGGTGCATCCGTGCAACAGAACACCACTCAGGAATGAAAAAGAACGAACTACTGATATTTGCAGCAACACGCCAAGTTCAAAGCTGAGCACTGAACTTTATGCTGAGCCAAAGAAGGCAGACACAAAACAATACACTCCGTACGGTCCCACTCACACAGAATTCCAGAAGACACAAAGCTAATCTACAGTGGAGGAAATGGGAACAGTGGTGGCCTCTGGGATGGCAGGTTTGGGGGAGGGGGGCCTGATAGGAAAGGGGAGGGAACTACGTGGGGTAATGGAAACTCTGTTCCTTGATAGGTGTGTGAGTTATGCAGGTGCATGCATTTGTCAAGACTGATCAAACCACACACGTATGATCTGCAGCATTTCACCCTGTGTAAATTACACCATCATTATTTAAGTAGCTTTTAAAGAACATGGGCTTTGGAGTCAGGCAGACCAAGCCCTTGACTTTTCAACCACGTGAACCAGTGGCTTCTCCTTTGTGGGGAGGCCAGTTTGAGAAGAATCCTGGTGAACCCTGGCTTCTCCTTGTCTCTGCACCCCCCAGCACCTTGCACAGGGTGTGGCACAGACCCGGAGCTGAGCAAATAGTGTCAAATGAACCAATAAAAGTGAGGCTAGATATATGCCCTTGAAGTATTTTTAGGAGTGGACTTTGTTTCCACAAATGAAATCTTAACCTAAAGCAAATGAAAGTGATTCCGCTTTAAAGACGTTTAAGTCTTCATCACTTCCTGAAAATGGTTTCCTTTGTTTAGGGATCAGTTGAAGTCCCTGAAATCCACCTGCACAGGTTTATTCCTTCGTTCTCAATATAGTTATGGAGCACCCCTGGTGTGCCAGGTGCTTGAGAGAGTGGTAAATAAAACAGACAACAGACATGGTCCCTGCCCCCAGGGAGCTTGCATTCTGGTGGCAGAGACAATAAAAATGTAAATGAAACTCTGATAGATCAACTGCGATAGGATCAGAGCTCTTGAGGACAAGAGGCTGTGAAAGAATGTGATGTGGGAAAGGGGTTGCTCTAGATGAAGACCTCAGAGGCAGTCTCTCTGAGGTAGAAACATCTGAGCTCAAACCGAAGGAATAGGAGGAGTGCCCCATGAAGGGCTGGCGGGAGAGCTTTCCAGACGGTTGGTGCATAGGGAAGGGACCTCTTGAGGTTTGGCCTGAGATTCTGAAGAGGCCGGCTCATGTAATGTAAAAGAGCTGGAGCCTGTCAGTCTTGCTCCGCCACTCAACTTGCTGTGCAATCTCCGCAAATCTCTTGCCCTCTCTGGGCTTTGTTTCATTATCAGAACACTGAGAGAAGGTCTGAAAACAGTCTCTCGGAGCCATTGGAACTATGACAATCCAGGAGTATCTGACTGGACACTTGCAAAGCCCATACTGTGCTCTCCCAAGCTTTTGAGTCCGAAAGGATAAAAGACCGAGGAACAGAGTCCACCAAGGCAGTGTCCTCTGGGGCAAAGGGGATAAGCACTGAGGCTCTAAGGCTCTGACAGCTTTGCTGCTGCAAAATGAAGACGTTCTCCTGTCTCCCATCCCTGTCTACAGGAACAAAACAAGGTGGCAAAAACCCAGACAGAGTACTCCGCTTAGCTGTCGGCCGCCCTCCGACTGGCTGCAACCTTGGAAATAAATGGTCCCATCAGCTCCGAGGAGGGTGAGCTCAGGATTTCAGATGAAAATGAAATAAGAGGGAACGCAGCCCAGAAGCAATGCAAAGTAACGACAAGGGCACTAAAATCTTCCACTGCAGAAAGATGGATGCTGAGAGCGGTGCAACGGGGCACTGACCTCAGATGTGGGGACACTGGAGGAATGAGCTCACGCCCCAGGGCTGGCTGGCGGGGCCTGCATTTCTGGGATCCAGGGGCTGTCTGAGGGGACCTGGGCCGGGCTGACAGGGCCCCTGCCCCACCCCCACCCCATCCTCCTCTCGGTAAAGCCTTATCCTCCTGCATTTCTCCAGATCAAAGAGCCTCCAGGAACTGACCTGCAGGGCTGGCTAACTCCAACCCTGTGCCAGGGAAAGGAGCCTCAAAACTGACAGCCTCCCAGCAGGAGGCCTGCAGGTTCCAATCCCAGGAAATGAGGCAACATAGAGAAGACAATGATTTTTAAAAACCATCATCTACCGGCGCCTCCAGTCCTGCTAAGCTCAAGGTTCCACTGTTTTCTGGCCGTGTCATCCTGAGCAAGTTACTTACCCGTTCCCTTGCCTCTAAAGTGGGGGAAACAATAGTACTGACCACGCAGGGTTATTATGAGAATTCAATGTAAAAATCTGAGTACAGTTTCTGGCACATAGTAAGTGCCCTCAATAAGTTAGTTTACTTTAATTTTTACATTGTTTTGTAGTCACGTTAAATATGTCTCTATATGTACAGGTAAAGCAACATAGTACCAGCCAAGTTTAACACCCATCTAAGCTCACTGATACTAAGAATCTACAGCCTGGATTCATAGCAAACCATCGCCTGACTCTCCCCTCCCCCATCAACCCAACACTCTTTAGCAATGACACCCAGCCTCCCTTTGAGCCTTGCTAAGCCTCTGCCAGTGCACAGCGCTCTGATGAACTGTCCCTCCTCTTAGAGGAAAAGACATTTGAAAGCAAGGGTTAAAATCTCAAATGCCTACAGGGGCCAGGAAGGTAAAACAGATGAGTCAAGGGAGCCCACTGTTAGACATCAAGGAGTAGTGAGGACTGTGGCAAACTAGAGAACCCATGTCCCATCTGAAGGAAAAAGCTGCTACCAGCTCTAGCCAATTTTTGCCAGGGTGGAAGGTAGGTCCAGGGTTGGCACATCTTTTAGTTTTCCAGGGAAGCCAGCAATCCAGATTTTTATGTGAGATCTCCTGATGTTCAAATACTGGCACATAATTCATTATTTTTAAAATATGGAATTCCTAGCAAGATTCATCTGTTTGTACCCACTGACTTGAGGGGCAGAGCCCTCCCAGCTGTTACTGGCTGTTGGGCAATTGCCCTCTCCCTGCAAGAATCAGAATCCTGGCTGGGCTGAAGTCGCAAGGAACTCAAGAGAGATCTTAATTAAGCTCCAGGCAGAGCGCCTATTAGTTGATAAAGGCTTTGGAAAAGAGTGAAGGAAAGAGTCCCCTGAGGGCTGGAGCTGTGGAGGAAAGCTAAAAGAAGGAGGTGGGCTTTGAAATGGGCTTTGGGGGCTGTCGGACCGGGAAAAACTGAAGAACAAAGCACAGTCCAGAGGAGGGATGGAGGGAGATGGGGAATTAGGAGGAACTGAAAGCTCTAACTCAGAGCTTTGCCTGTTCAAGTGCGGATGCAAAATGTCACACAGCATCACTCTCCAGAGGATTCTACTAGGAAGCTGACTGTACACTGCTCTGGGCTGGTGGCACCTGGAGATAGCACCAAGGATGCAGGCTCCTCCCAGGAGAAAGGACAGTGCCCAGTTCCCTGGATGTGGCCTTAGCTGGAAGTCCTCTACCCTGTGCAGACCTTACTCAACACATGATCTGCTTACGTGCATCCTCCTTCACTAGAACTAAGCTCTTCTAAAGCTGGAAATGTGACTTCTATGTGCTGGGCGTACAGAAGGTCCGCAATGAATGAGTGTCACATGATCCACTGAATGAAACCAAAGAACAAGAAGCAAGACATCAAAGAATAGGGCACATGCCCACACTTCCAGAACTGAACATTTCCCTCAGGGAAAATGAGCAAAGGCTTCAGTGCTCACTGCACACAGCAGCCATGAAGACCTGGTGTTTGTACAGAGAAATACCCCGTGTGGGGTGTCGGGAAAAGGACAGTGTCACCCCATAAAGACCAGAGTCAGTGAGGCTTACAACATCCCAAAGCCCCCAGGAGATAGACACGATGCACAACCTATCAAAGCTCCAGTGGGTGTCTCGGATCATTCTAGAATTAATGTATTATAAAAAATTAAAATAAACTAACTTATTATTTTAAGCCCTTCCCTGGACAGATGGTGCAGCTGAGAGGCTCAGGGCACCTAGGGGACTTGTGTCCAGTCACACAGCAAGTCTAGGGGCACAGGCTGGACCAGAGCTCAGCTCTCCTGACTCCCATTCCAGAACACTCTAGACTAGGAGCAGAGCTGGGACTAGGGTGAGGCAGGTGAGGCACACCCGCCCGAGGAGCAAAATGTAAGGAGGCAAAAAAGCTCTGTAATCAAGGTAAGTAGCATTTTGATGCAATATTTATTTTTTTGGATGCAATATTTTTTAAAAAACAAAACCAGTGCAAAACAAATCCATGATAAGCAACACAGCAACTTTTAAAACAAAGACTTAAAGTTGTACCCTCGTGTACCTCAACCTCCTCCACTGCACCCTGATCCCAGCCTAGACTAGGAGCCCCGAAGTGACAGCTAAGACGCAGAGGAAATGGTTGTGTGGAAACCTATAGGAAGATCACGCCAGGATCTTAGCTCCCCGACAAGGGACTGAACCTGGACCCTCGGCAGTGAGAGCACAGAGTCCTAACCATTGGACCGCCAGGGAATTCTCTCAACCTCTGCACTTTAGAATCACTCAGGAAACTTCAAAAATTCCCTTCCAGGGAATTCCTAGGACATGGCTTGCTTGGGGTGTCTGAGGCACAAAAAAGAGGCACAGTGCTGGGAGAGGTGGCAGGTGAATGCCACCCCGAGCCCCATCCCCACCCCAACTTGCAGGGCAGCATTTTTCCTGCAACAAGCTGTGTGCCGGGGACACCCAGCTCGATCCCCTGCCAGGAGAGCTCAGGGAGAAAATTCCACCCACCACCCCCCTTCCTAGACACCCCCCTCCTAACTCTAACCAATTGTCTCGTAAATCTTAGCCTTTTCACCTCCAGGGGCAGGATGGAGTAAAAAGTTTGGACAGCTCTGGGTAACCCTTCCTGCCATGGAAAAACAACCCAGAACTTTATGACTTACTGACAGTGGGTTATGAATGGGAAAGAAAGCATATCCTTAAAACACAGACCGTAACTCCCTTTTAAGGTATTTCCTTGGGGCCAGAGACACCACATCTTCCTCCTGCCCCCGGTCTAATAGCAGCTTGTTTTTTAGTGACAAGCTTGGGCTTTTGGGTCAGCCAGGCCTGGATTCAGATCCAGTTTTGCCATTTACTGGGCCTGGACAATTTATTGAGACGAGACGATAGCAACTCATGCTTCCAGGGGTCCGGGGGTAACTTAAAGGACATGATGGGGGCTGAGGGGCAAACCATAGGCAAAGGGGGCAGGGCACAACCCAACAACAGCACACTGCTCTCATGGGGGATGTCAGCCAGACCTCCCAGTGTTTCAAAAGAAAAAAAAATTATGTGAAATCTCCTGATTTTTACAGGCTGGCCAACTAATTCAAAATTAAAAAAAAAAAAATGTCAACCCAGAAGGGCCAAATAAAGCAGGTCTTCGAGCCAGAGCCCACCGACTGGCCCAGTTTGTGCCTCTGACATCCACAAATCACCCAGCAACCTGCCTGGCACCTAGTAGGTGCTCAGCAAACACAGGCCATTTCCATCTTTTCAGGAAACTCTCCAGGCATCATCAACATCCATTTCCACACAACAGCTTGGGAAGGAATGCTTCTCAGGAGGAAAATGAAGATACAAAAAGAAGAGCTGAAAATCTGGAAGGCTCCAAAGGGAGGGAGGAACTGCCAAGGGAATTCCTTAAAAGGATTTAAAAGAATTTTATTGGCCATAGTTTAGCACAAGTCAGGGATAAGATCAGGCAGTAATTTAACTCCTGGGCCCAGCAAGTGAGTCTGTGCCTGTGGGGTGGATGGGGGGTGGGAGGGAGGAATTGTTCTTACTGTGGTCTCCACCAGTGTCTCGGGTCCTCTGTCCACAGGTCACCCCAACATCTGCCTCCGACTCATAGCGTTCTGATGGGGACAGCGCCTCCACGGAGGGGCGCATAAGGCTCAGCTGATCCTACAGAACAGGAAGCAAGGGCTTGAGTCTCCCCACCCTCCCACCCCAGTGGATCTCGTAGCTCACATGTACTTTGAAGTCAGACCCAGCTGGGTTGAGTTTCAAGTCTTCAACATCAGAGGTTCTCAAAGCGTGATCCCGAGACCAGCAGCGACCCCATCAGCAGCGGCAGCGGCAGCAGCAGGGAACTTGTTTGAAAGGCCCCACCCCAAACCCACTGAAACAAAACCTCAGGGAGGGCGGGGGGTGGGGGAGGCAACCACCTGGGTCTTAACAAGCCCTCCAGTGGATTCCGATGCACACTAAGTTTGAGAACTCCCGCTCTCCATCTTTATCCTGCGGTCTTCAGCAAGACCTATGTCTCACTGAGATGATCAACTCTATCCTATGGGACTGTCCTAAGCATCCCTCCAACAACTATTTCAGAAGCCTGGTCTGTCTGTGCCAGACAGTGCGGAAAATGCTGGGAGGACAGCACATAATCCTGGCCCTGATGGAGCTTGACGTCTAGTGGGGAGACAGATAATAAGCAAAAGGAAAAAAGACATAAACGCCAATTTTCAGAAGGGAGAGGAAGGCAGGGGCCTGACCCACCACGTAGAGCTGCGTTTCTCAAAGTGCGCTCCAGGGACCGCCTGAGCACCAAAGCCCACACAGCCAGGCAGACCTCCTTTCCTACACGCCCCCCAATACTCCTCTCTAGTGTCCCTGCTGCTCCTCAAACACACCTCTCTCTCCTGGGCTTCGGGGCCATTGTCTTTGCGGTTCCACCTACCCGGAAAGCTCTCTTCCCAGATCTTCCAAAGATGGGCTGCTTCTCCTTGCTCAGGGCTCAGTATAAATGTCGCCTCCCCCTAGGTCTAGCTAAAGCGGTCTCTCCCCTCGCTCTGCAGCCCCACCACCTGCTCGGGCTTCCTCCCTGCCCTTCTCACAGCCTCCCATCTTGCACCTCAGCGGCTTTGCTGGTTCTGCCTGTCTCCCAACAGAAAGTGAGTTCTTGGGGGCAGCTCCTTGTGGCGGTGGCCTCTGCGGCACGGGTGAGCCGTGACACCCCAACCCTATTCCTCTTCGCGCTGGCCCAGAAAGAGCAGCACTCCCAGCTCCGGAGCCTGCTCCCCACGCCTGAGGAGGAGGCCACAGGCCGGGCTCAGGGCAGGGTTTCTTCTCGGCCTTGCTGGGTGCTCTGATGGTGAGAAAGGGCGGTAGAGACTGGAAGGAAAAGAGGAAAACGGGGTGCGAGGCCAGCGACCCTAAAAGGCCGGCTCTGCGGTGGCGCCCTCTCTTGGGCAGAGCCCTCCAAACCAACCCCCAGCAAAGGCGCGACTCGTACCAATTCCGGGTCGAGGCGTCGCTCTCAGCCGGCTCGGGACCCCAGGACCCGGTCCGAGTGCCCCGCGTCGGCTGGGGGTGCTGGCAGCTGGGCCACGCGGACTCCGGGCCGGTGGTGCACAGGGACTTGGAGGGAAAGGCACCTGGCGCGGCACGTGCTGTCCCTAAGAAGTTGACGCCGCAAGGCGCGTGCAGTCCCTGGCCCGCAGTGGCACGAGGGCCCCAAGGGCAACGGCGCACTCAGACCTCCAGGGAGAAGCACAAGACCGGGCGCGTGGTGCGTACGGCCCCGGGGCAGCGGAGCGTGGAGCCTTTACGTGGCACGTTGGCGCCTGGGGCAGTGACGCGAGGGGTCCAGGGCCAGCGGGCACTCGAACCTCCGGGGGAAGCACCTGACCCCAGGAGGCTGGCGCGCGGCGGGGCGAGTGCATCCCGAGGGCAGCGGAGCGCGGGGACCACGAGGGCAGGCGGGCGGACGCCGCGTGGGCCCCGCATTCCCCGCCGCCGCCCGCGCTCCCCGCCCCGAGCGCCGCCCCTCCCTCCGGCCCGCCTCCCGCCCCGCTCCCTCCCTCCGTCGGCGGCTGCCTCGCGGCGCTCCCGGCGCACTCGGAGCCCGGCGGGGACCGGGAGGCAGAGGCTGGTGGCCCTGGGTCCGAGTGCCGGAGCCGAGCGGGGCCCGGGGGCCGAAGTTTGCCGGCGGCTCCAGGAGGTGGCGCGGGTGGCTTCCAGCCCCTGATCGTGTTCTCGCCGGGACCCGCCGGCGAGCCGCGGCCCGGCCAACTCCGCGGTGGGGACGCTGTGCCGCGAACTTGAGGTGGGAACTTGGCGCGCTGCAGCCTCTCCGAGCACCGCCGGACTGGCGGACTCGGGCTCCGGTAGGGGGAGATGCACGTGGCCGTGGCCCCGGCGCCCCAGAGGGGACCCCGAAAGCCACTGAGGGGGGCGGCCGGGACGACAGAGGATCCGGGAGCAGCTGCGGGCGGTGGGGTGGAGCGCGCTCGCCACGGTCATGGTGCGGGTCCAGCTTCTTTTCTTCCCTGGGGTCCCCGGGGTGCGAAGTGACAGGGCGGGGGGGGGGGCACATCCCGGCTGTGGCAGAGGTTTCTCGGCGTCTCGCGGGAGGATCTAGGGAAGAGGGAGTGTTGGGGGGAGGTGGTAGGGGGGCGTCTGTCACTCGCTCATTCACTCCATCCTTAGGCACCGCTCCGAAGGGAGCATCCCGTCAGTGGGCTTTACTGAGTCACGCATTAACGCCACAAGCTTTTATTGAGCGCCCACTGTGTGCTGGGCTCTGGGGACTCCTCAGCCTCCGGGGCTCCCTACCAAGAAGGGGCTCAGCCTGGATGGATTGGAGTCTTCGGATGAGGAAGGAAAAGAGAGAAGTTCATTCATTCATTCATGGATTGGACAAAGATTGGTTGAGCACCTACTGCGCACAGCTCACCATTGCAAGTGCCCAACGTTCATTATTTCATTCATTTAACAGTTATTGAGGCACAACTGTGCTGAGGAGAGAACCGTGAAGGAGAGGGATGGGATGGGGGCAGGAGAGGATGGAAGCCAGCTTGCAGCTTGGAGAACATCCCCCCTCCCCATGTGTGTAGGCAGAATGTCACTGGACAGGTTGCAGAACAGCCTTTCCTTGGTTCACCTACTGCATTCATCCTCAAGGGGAGGGGGGGGGAGGCTGGTGTTGGATAAGAAGAAAAGGTCTTTAAAAAGCTCTTTAGGGGAGGGTGGTAGTGGGGAGGGGGGCTGAGAAGCACTGATCTAACCATAGCGATGAAGGGAGGCTCCCACCAACGGGGTGTATTGGTTAAGTTGTCCATTCCGCAGGCATTTTCTTAAGCACTTGCTCTTCTTAAGTACATACAGGGTGCCAGGCACCAAAGTCACCAAGGAGAACGAGACGGACACAGAGACCCCGTTTGCTGATCCCTCAAGACAAATGCAGGGGAGGTGGGAGAAGGGAGCAGGAACTGCTCTGATTCATTGTGTGTGTGTTAAGGGGGCAGGGGCTGCTTCTGACTCTGTGAATCTAAGCAGAGGTTTATTCACTAGGGTGTGTTTGATACCCACACACATGACTGCAGTCAGAGTCACTTCAGGGACCCACCCCCCCGGAGCACGTTTCCAAGGCAGATTTGGCACTGCTGGAGCCTCCAGCCCCAGTGCTGGAGCCAGGGGAGGGGCAGGTAGCCAGGACGTGCCGGCTTTCTTGAGTGGACTTCTCAGAACCTGTCAGACCTGAGCTTGACCCTGTGTCCTCTGTCTTGGAGCTCTGCAGAGGCACCTGCAGAGCCGGGAAGGAGGGAGGGAGGGAGGGTGTGTCTGAAAGACAGGTGAGGATGGCCCCTGGGGATTGCCCTCACCAGTCATTCCCTAAGCCAGCCCATTCCAGTGGAAAGATGTCTGTCATGGGACCCACTCCAAACCCACAGGGGACTGTGAGTGTGCTAGAAACAAGACAGCCCTGATTCCTGTCCCAAGCCTTGAGAACCCAGGCTGGGGGAGTCCTGGAGTCTGATTGGGGCAGATCTGGGGGCTAAGCTCCTGTCCCACTGCCATTCTGAATTCTCTGCACCAGCCACACAGCTGGGCTCTGGCAAGAGATGAGGGAGATGCCCCAGGGAACAGAAGAGCAGAGAGATGTGTCCTGGATGTAGAACTGAGAGACTCAAACCGAGACTAAGGAATTAACCCCCTGGACCCCTAAAAGGTATCTTGACTGGGCCGTCTTTTCTCCACATCCCCCTTCCGAATATGTGAGGAAGAGTCAACGTTTCCGGTTGCCAAAGATATAGGGTCTGGGAATCCACTCTTGGTTGGCTCATTAAACCCAGAGATGGAGCCCCTGGGTGGAAAATGGTGGCTGGAGAAGCCACTCTAAAGAGAATTAATACAAAGGGGGAGGCAAGAAAGTCTAGCTGCAAGCACTCAATCCCTGCTGGCCATTTTTGTTCCATAGCAGCCAGTATTTGACTGACAAAGTCAGAACATGGAGTGAATGTGCTCCAGATGGGATCCGAATGGTGCCTCAGCTCTTCCCCTGCCCTGTGATCACAGCCTCACACCTGCGTCTCCCCGGGCGGGCGGGCACGCCATGCTCTCCCCCGTTCCTTCCTCCCTTCCCCGCCGCAGCTGACCACAGACACGCGGCCTCAACACTTGCTAAGGAATAAGAAACGAGGGATTGTTTAAGCCGGTGTCCCCTTCCTGCTGCCCCAAGGTCCTCACGGCTCTCCAAGCCTGTGCCTCTGCTTACGCCTGTGTTCCCAAATTGGGGGGCTGCAAGGAGGCAAAGAGAAATGGACCTTCTGGCTCCCACCCCAAAGCCCCTCCTGGTAGAAGGCAAACTGCTATTTTGCCAGAAGCAGAGCAGGGAGGCTCCATAGGCTGCCTCTGTCTGGGGGAAGGGGCGTCTCCGGCATGTTCTCTCTTTGGGGGTGGCGGGGTGGAGGAAAGAGCCCAGCTCCCAGCAAATATCCCCCCTACCCCAGTGACTTGGGCCCCAGCTCGCAGGAAGCAGGGCTGAGGTTCAGCATGGTTGGATTGTAACGAGGGAGGACAGGAGGAAGCCAAGGAAGATGGATCGCCCCACACGGGCACAGCATCGCACAGAGGTCCAGCATGCCAGGACCTGGGCCAGCCTAATGGCTGGATCTGTTTTGATTAACGTTTTAATTGAGGATTAATGCGGCGTGACCCACCTCTGAGTCAGCCCAGCCAGGAGCCCTAACCCTGACCGATGAAGCTGCACAGGCAGGGGAAGGGCTGCATGGAGAGATCAGTGGGGTGCCCTCGACACCTCATCAGGGTCAGGGGATCACACAAGTTGGCAGGTGTGGAGCGGGGTGGGCAGAAAGAAATCAAAGACCGAGGAGCTCAGGAAAAACTTTTTTTTTTTTTTTTTTTAAAGAGTTGCATTGCACTTGGTTCATTTCTTACTGCCACCTATTACCACCAATTTAGTGGCCGAAAGCAACAAATTTATTATCTTACAGTTTGGGGGGATCAGAAGTCCAAATGGGTCTCATTGGGCTAACATCAAGGGGGCAGCAGAGCTGTGTTCCTTCTTGGGGGAGAGAGTTGCAGCACTTGGTTCATTTCTTACTGCCACCTATTACCACCAATTTAGTGGCCGAAAGCAACAAATTTATTATCTTACAGTTTGGGGGGATCAGAAGTCCAAATGGGTCTCATTGGGCTAACATCAAGGGGGCAGCAGAGCTGTGTTCCTTCTTGGGGGAGAATCCGTTTCTGCCTTTCCAGCTGCTGGAAGCTGCCTGCCTCAGCTCCTGTCTTCGCATCATTCCAACCTCTGCTTCTGTCATCACATCTCTTCCTCTGACTCTGATCCTCCTGCCTCCCTCTTATAAGGACCCCTGTGTGACATTGGGCCCACCAGTCGACCCAGGGTCATCTCCCCATCTCAGGGCCCTCGGTTTAATCACAGCAGCGTAATCTCTTTTGCCATGTTAGGTAACATATTCACAGGTTCCATCCAGGGCTTGGGACAAGGGCATCTTTGGGAGGCCACTCTTCTGCCAAGCACAGGAACGTGCCTCATCAGTTTACATTGCTGACGGGGAAACTGAGGCCCAGCCAAGCGAGTGACTTGACCTCAGTGCCAGGTGAGATGGAGAGCCAGCACTGAGGTCCAGCCCTCGGGAAGGAGTTGTCTGCTTCACATTCCTCCTCTGAGAGAGGAAATGCAAGGGGAGGAGCGGGCAGGGGAGGTGCCAGGCGTGCTGTGCAGAAGCCGTTCTAGCGAGCACAGAGCCCTTCTCATGTGCCGGGCGCGGCTCCAAGCACTTAGGAGAGTGCGATGATTACCCCCTTTACAGCTGAGGACACTCAGGCACAGAGGGGTGAAGTTACTTGTGGAAGGCTGCACAGGTGGTAAATGGTGAGCCAGGCAGCATGGTCCAGAGGCCACACCCTCACCCCTGGCTGGTGCCTGTCTACACCATGGGAGAGTTCTGCCCAGAGACCAAAATGGCAACTGGGAATTTGACGCAAGCAGGAGTTTTGTTGATTTCTTACTCTGCTCTTGTGCAAATACACAGTAGGAATAAAGATGTTTCCCCAGCTATGGGCAGTTGCCTGCTTCTCCCCATCCGCAAAGACTTTTCAAAAGCTCGTGCATAGAAAATAGAGACGAGAGACCCCGTCCCTGGCTTGTTTCTGGTGCTGGACACCCTCCCCGCTCCACCAGGAATGAGCAATGCAGGGGCCCAGTAAAATGCAGAGTCAGAGAGGTTTGCTCAGAATCCCACAGACCGGGCCTCCCTGGTGGCGCAGTGGTTGAGAGTCCGCCTGCCGATGCAGGGGATACGGGTTCGTGCCCCGGTCCGGGAGGATCCCACATGCCGCGGAGCGGCTGGGCCCGTGAACTATGGGCGCTGAGCTTGCGCGTCCGGCAACGGGAAAGGCCACGACAGTGAGAGGCCCACATATCGGGAAAAAAAAAAAAAAAAAAAATCCCACAGACCTCGCTGGAGTCTGGTTTCATCACCAGCGTCATGAGTTTTCACTTCTCAAAGCCTCAATTTCCTCATCTGTAAAATGGGGGTGTTGATAGTAACACCTGCCTCTTAGGGAAGGACGTGGGCTCGCACAGTTAAGGCTCTTCACAGCGCCTGGCGCCTAGTGTGTGATTATGGGCGGCTGTGACGTGTGTTGCTACAGCACTGTGAGTGGTCGGTGCTCTCTCTGCATTCCCCCCTCCTGCTCAGAAGACGGACAGGCCTAGGACTGGAAGAGTGGAGTCGAGAGAGGACAGCAGTTTGCCAAAACCCTGGAGAGACCCAAGAGGTGCCTTAGCAGTTGGGATCAGCACATAACAGTTGGTGGAATCCTTCCTGTCCTTGATGGGATGTGGCCCTGGGGACGAGAGATCAAGTGACAGTGATCATACCTGCAGCAAACCTCCATTCACCACATCCTCATAACAGCCCGGTAAGGTCGGCACACTTATCCCCACTTTATAGGGGGAAACAGGCCCAGAACAGGGCCGGCGCCTCAGTAGGTGCAGACGGCTGTATCAGGCCGAATGGGTATGAACAAAAGCAGTAGTAACAGCCAGGCAAGCCTGACTTAGACCTTCCTCCCATCCTGCTCCCCACACCTGAGTCCTACCCCTCAGGCCCTGCACCCCACCCTCAGTCAGATGCTGACCACAGAGCAGCCTCATGGTTGGGGGGCGGGGGGGCTGCCCCTCAGAAGTCCTGCTGGCTTCAGTGCTCATGGGGAGTGTCATCGGATCTGTGGCCTCACAAAGGGCCATTTGATCAAGGCAGCCCCAGTGCAGAAGGTTTTTCTCTCTAAACAGAGGGTCTCCACTTCTCCAGTGAAGCTCCCCTAGTGTGGGATCCACAGAGGCTTCCAGAACCCCCAAGGAGGTTGAGCAGTTGGGCAGGGGGCTTCCTGCCAAAGCCCAGAGCAGCTAGAGGGTCTGCAGGCTTTCCTGGCCCCTTCCCTTTCCTCTCTCTCAAACGTCAGCAGGCTCTCAGGGAGCCTTCAAAAATGCCAATTCCTGGGCCTCCCCCTTGGGGATTCTGATGGAGAGGCTCTGGGGAGGGGCCTGGGAATCTAACTCCACTGAGTCCAGGGAGATTCCGAACGCAGTGGCTTGGTTTTTTTCGTATTCTTCTTTTTTCTAAAACCTGGATTAAAACGCAGGGTTGTGCTAACCACACGCTAATTCATACCACTCTTCATCACTGGCCTGTGCCAGGCCACCTTAGTCACTGTTCCCTTCATCCCAGTCCCCACACTTATTGCCCTCCCCCTGCCCTCCCAGGCACCCTCCCTGTGGTTGATAGAGGTCCTTACATGTGCTCAAGTCTGTAAAATATGTAATGTTGTGTGTGTGTTCATTTACATAAATAGCATAGTGCTATAAACTTCTGTTTCTTTTTCCACTCGGCACCATGTTTTTAAGATCTAAATGTGTTGCTAAACCTACATCTAGTCCCTTGCTTCTAATTCCTGTACAACCTCCAGGCATCCGCCATCTGCATCGCTTGTTCATTTCCCCCCGCGAGGGACACTGGGAGACCTCCTAGCACCAAAGCAACACAAGCTGCACATTCTTGTGCCTTGTTCCTCGCTTAGATATGAGTCCCCAGAAGCAGATGCTGAGTCAACTATTTGAGTGTAAATAATATATTACAGACAACGTCTATCACAACCCCTATGGACCCAGGTCTGGGCAATATACCAAAGAGTGGGTTTCCTGCGTCATAAGGTACATTCCCCTCAGTACCCCTGATGGCTTTCCCAGAGGCTATACCAGACTGCGCTCCCTCCAGCAACGGGCTCTGGGGATCAGACAATGCTGGGTTCCAGTCCTGCTTGATCAGGTCAAGAAAGGAGTCACAGTTGGCTGGTGGAGGGGGAGGACGACAAACCTCCCTCATAGCTAGTAATAATACAGCAGGCCCACTGAGTGTCCACAGGGTGTCAGGCATTGGGCCAAGCACATCACCTGTGAAATCTGCTTTAGTCCTCAGCATAACTCAGGGAGGTTGGAGCAACTCATATTCCCATTTTACAGAGAAGGAAACTGCATCTCAGAGGCAGGACATGACTTTTCCAAAGTCACAGAGTGACTGGGCTTGAACCCAGATGTTCAGACTTCAGAGCTAGTGGGCTCTTGTGCTTCCCCGTCTTGGGGTAGTCAGCAAGTTGCCCCCCAAGCTGGAGTCTAACCAGCTTTTTCTCAACATCCCCTGTATCTGTCTCCTATTGCTGCTGTAACAGATCACCACAAACTGAGTGGTTTAAAACAACAGGAACTTCACAGCATTGTAAATCAACTATACTCCCCCCCCAAAATTAATAATTTAAAAAGCCACAAACTTACTACCTCATGCTTCTGGAGAAGAGAGGTCTCAAGTGGGCGTTACAGGACTAAAATAAAGGTGTGGGCAGGCTGCGTTCCTTTCTGGAGGGTCTAGGGGAGAGTCCATTCTTTGCCTGTGTTGGCTTCCAGAGGCTGCCTGCTTTCCTTGGCCCACGGCCCCTTCCATCTTCAAAGCCAGCATTGGGCAGTAGGGTCTTTCTCGCAGCGTTGCGTCACTCTGATGCACCCTCCTACCTCCCTCTGCCATCTTTTAAGGACTCTTGTGGTTGCATGGAGGCCCCAGAGTATCCAGGAAAATCTTCCCACCTCAGAGGAAACTGATTAGCAACCTTATTTCCATCCGTAAGCTTGATTCCTGCTTGCCACATAATCTAACATATTCAGGGGTTCTAGGGGTTCGGATAAGAACATGGACATCTTTTGGGTGGGGCAGGGTGGGGATTGGGGGGATTATTCTGTCTACCATAGCCCCCCTAGTGGTGTCTACCCACACTGACCACTCGGGCCTGGGGTGGAGTGCAGCTTCAGCAGGGAAGTGGGTGCTGGGCGGCGGGCACTGAGCACAGGGAATGCCGGCTTCTGCGCTTCACTATATCTCTGCTAGCCTGGCCCTCCTGCCCACCACAGCCCAGCCAGGTCAAAGCTACCAGCTAATACCATCCCCTCCCCGACCACACACGATCATCAGGTCAGCTTTGGTGGTCTGACACCACCCATCCATCCATGTGGGAGGCCCCCATCCCTGCTCTCTCTCCCTGATTTGCCCACACCCTCTCCTGTCCATCATCCCACAGCCAGGAAAGGCTGCCTCTAACTCAGGCCTCATCACAGCACCACCTATCGGTCACCTGGGTGAATGGCACCACTGGAATCATCCTGCAGCCTAGTCTTTCCCCCTCACCACACTCCAGTCCTGCAGCAGGTCCTGTCAGCTCTTCCACCAAAGTCCACCCCAAATCCATCCAATTCTGCAGACCCCTCCACTGATCCAAACCTTGATGGTCTCTTTCCATAATGACTACAGGGGCTTTCAGCCTGCTGTCCCCAACCCAGCCTGAATCTTCTCCTGAGGATGCCTCGCCTCGCCCACGAGGAATAAACCCCAGCTCCGTCTGATGCCTGCCGACGCCCCCACACACATCTTCTCCTACCTTCCCCTTACTCACTCTGCCCAGCCACTCGGGCTTCACTTTGGTCTTTGACCATCCAAGCCCATCCCCAGGTCGGGGAGCAGGCTCTTCCCATTCCCACCACCTGAGACACCCTCCCCCAGGTCCTCCCAGGGCTGGCTCTGCCCCCAGGGTCCCCTCCTCCGAGAAGCCCTCCTGGGTTAGCCCTCCAGCTAACATTGACCCCCAGAGGCCCTTTGGCCCTCTGCATACAAGCAGCCTGAACGAAGCATGCTTTTTCTCTCCTCTCCATACTAACAAGTCTCTGAGACAGGAAAACTTTCCACACAGGAGGCTGAGGCTTTAACTCACAATTGACATGGGTCATGAGAGAAAAAAAATGAGGAATCGTTAATTGGGGGAGCTTTCTGCTGGAGGGAAATCGTGGAGGGTTGAAAGAAGAAATTCTGCAAGAAGAGAAGTGATTACAGATGTGGGGTTTCACAAGAGCTCTCCAGGGCTTGCAGGATGAGAGGAATATTCCTTTACCTTCATCACTATTCTTGCCAAACAGAATGTCGCTTTCCCACTTGTCCTTGGTGGCAAAGATAAAGCAGCAGATCTGAAAAGCGGTCCCACTTAAAAGCGATCTTTCCCCTTCAAGGGATTCTGGCAGGCTTTGCCTGAGGAGATGAGTTCCAATTTTAGGTGAAGTTAAAAACACTCAACTCTTTAAAATCAAATCATTTTTTTCAAACACGGGTGTACCCTAGTTTTCCAAAACCTGATCGGTGAAACTATAGCTTGCCCCAAAGGTAAGTGAGTGGAGTGATGATTTGCTTTTGTGAAAGAATTTGTTAGGAAGGCGCCCCTTTCAGATGTGGAAACCACCGTGGCTCCAGTTAAGCATTGCTTCTCATCCATGCAGGGCTGCGTGTATGTGTGTGTGTACCCACGTGTGTTTCCCCTGAACATGTCCATAGCACAGATGGACACTCAAGTATCGGAAATAGGTTTCCATTTGTAATTGATAGGCTTTGCTGGTACCACTTGCATCCATGGGGAATTGAGCTGGGCAGAGGAATGGTGATTTTTAAAAGCAAAGTATTAGACTCTTAATACTTTTCCCTGGATCAGCTGAATTCTGGAGAGCTCTGTTGCTGTCATGTAGGGGTCTCAAACTCAAATGCCTACAGGGGCCAGGAAGGAAACATACATGAGAGAAGTAAAGTGGGTGTTAGGAAGACAATAGGGAGGGGTAGGGACTGTGGTGTATTGTAGCGTTCATGCCCTGCCTAAAGGGGGCAGTCATTTCTCAGCTGGAATTTGGGCCAAACATTAGCAGATAGTCTGATTTTTCAAAAGAAACCAAGATACACGAATTTTTACAGGAAATGTCTCCATTTTCAAAATCTTCTCCAAGCCAGGCAAAATATTTGTGAACCAAATGCAGCCCATGAGCTATGAATGAATAAGCGATCTCATTCTAGTGGCACAAACCCTTAGCTTTGAGGGTTGGGAAGGAAGAAGTCTATAGAAGCTTGAGATTTTGACCTCAGTTTCTCAGAAGTGCCCTCATCGTGTTGGCCTCACCAACAGGAAACGTAATCATTTGTTAAGCATTTCTTGGAGCTTTTACACTACTGGGCACAGGGATTCAGAGACGAGTAAAGCACACTCTTCCCCCAGGGAGCAAGCAGTCTACTAAAGGAGCCAGGCTTGCACACAGATCATTCGAAAACAGGTGACAAGTGCAGTGAAGATAAATGGCGGGGGGGCGGGGGGGGCGCTGACGTTCGATTTGGCTGGAAGAGCCAAGGAGGGCTTTCTGGAGGAGGGAGCATATGCCTGTCCAGTTCATTCCTGTGTCCTCAAGGTGATGTTTACTGATATATGAGCAAACATGGCACCGTTCTGATAACTGTGCATTTTTTTTGGACATTGACCCTGATTTAGGGCAAGTGATATCAGTTTTCCATGTATGGAAGGAATACAAGGTGTCCGTTTGAGTTAAATACTAATAATAGTAGACAGTGGGAGTTCTCTGGTGGCCTACTGGTTAGGATTCCAGGCTTTCACTGCCATGGCCCGGGTTCAATCCCTGGTTAGGGAGCTGAGATCCTGCAAGCCACATTGTATGGCCAAAAAATAAATAAAATAAATAATTTTTAAAATAATAGTAGGAAGCAAGTATTGAGTACCTACCATGTCCCAGGCACTGTATTAAGTGGTCTTAGACAGTACATAATTCATTGAATCCTCTCAGTAATACTGTGAAGTAGATCATATGGTCATACCCATTTTACAGATGAGGAATTGAAACACACTGAGGTCGAGTAACTTGCCCAGGCCACGTGGCTCCAAAATCTATGCTTGTAACCACAACAGCAGACAGACATTTATAACTCACAGTTCTGGAGGCTGGGAGTCTGAGATCAGGGTGCCAGCATGGTCGGGTTCTGATGGGGGCTCTCTTCCTGACTTACAGGTGGCTACCTTCTCACTGTGCCCTCACATGGGACCTCTAGTGTCTCTTCCTCTACTTATAAGGGCACTAATCCCACCACGGGGGCTCCACCCTCATGACTTCATCTAAACCTAATCACCTCCCCAAAGGCCCCACCTCCTAATACCAACCCATTGGAGGTTAGGGCTTCCCCCTGTGAATTTGGGGGAACACAATTCAGTCCATATCAGCAAATATCTGCAGAATCAGCATCATCCACGGAGACTCAGGAGTCACTGTGGGTCTTTCCTCCCCTCTCCCCCCAGGCCCGAGAGGGATGTGAAGGCCCAAAATGACCCTCTTACCGGGAGACAATTCTGATTACGACTACAGCGCGCTGAGCTGCGCCTCCGACGCCTCCTTCCACCCGGCCTTCTTCCCCCAAAGCCAGTCACTCAAGGGCGTCTTTTACCGCCGAGCCCAGCGGCTGCGGCCACAAGACGAGCCCCGCCAGGGCGGCCAGCCAGAGGACCGCAGGCGCCAGATCATCATCAACGTGGGCGGCATCAAGTACTCGCTGCCCTGGACCACGCTGGAGGAGTTCCCGCTAACGCGGCTGGGCCAGCTCAAGGCCTGCACCAACTTCGACGACATCCTCAACGTGTGCGATGACTACGACGTCACCTGCAACGAGTTCTTCTTCGACCGCAACCCGGGGGCCTTCGGCACCATCCTGACCTTCCTGAGGGCCGGCAAGCTGCGGCTGCTGCGGGAGATGTGCGCCCTGTCCTTCCAGGAGGAGCTGCTCTACTGGGGCATCGCCGAGGACCACCTGGACGGCTGCTGTAAGCGCCGCTACCTGCAGAAGATCGAGGAGTTCGCCGAGATGGTGGAGCGGGAGGATGAGGACGACCCGCTGGACAGCGAGGACCACGACGGCGAGGGCCCCACGGAGGGCGAGGGCCGCCTGGGCCGCTGCATGCGGAGACTGCGCGACATGGTAGAGAGGCCGCACTCAGGGCTGCCCGGCAAGGTGTTCGCCTGCCTGTCGGTGCTCTTTGTCACCGTCACCGCCGTCAACCTCTCCATCAGCACGTTACCCAGCCTGAGGGAGGAGGAGGAGAAGGTAAGAGCCCAGGACCGCTCCCCTCCCAGAAGTGCACAGCCTCCTCACCTGCACTGTCACCTCCTCCAGGAGGTCTTCCCTGAGTGCACTGGCTGAGCAGCACCCCAGTCCACCATTGTGCTTACATCTGTTTATAAGTGTGTTTACATGTGTGTTGCCCGTCTCCACGTTCAAACACAAGCTCCATGCCTGCGCAGGTCTGTGCTGTGCCCTGGCCCCCTCCCCGCAACGTTGTCCAGCAGGGAGGAGGCACTCAGCCACTCTCTGTTGGATGGATGGATGGATGATGTGATTTATGATGTACCTGGCCCCAAGCTAAGCACATGACATATACCATCAAATTTTATTTCACCAACTTGCATCCTTTCTCAGCCTTCCTAATTCCCTTGCATGAAAATATCCCAGAAAGCTTTTTTGGGTCCTGAATATGAGTTTTATCGATAGGTGTGTGTGTGTGCACATGACCTCAAATAGCGAGCATTTCTTTCTGTTAAATAAGAGAATTCCCATAAAGTGCTTACTCCAGGGCCTGACGGGGTGTGTGTCCAATTCTCAGGGATACCTCTCACTTAGCCAGCAGTTACTAGGAGCCAAGGCCTGGGCTGCCACTCTGCCTGCATCTTATCTTCTCAGTGAATCTTCCAGCATCCTGGTATGGGAGGTGTTCTCACACCCACTTGACAGCTGAGAACACTGAGGCAAAGCAGCTTGCCCAGACCCAGGTCTGACTGAGTCCCTAGTCTGGTTCTTAAACGTGGAAGTATGGGTGCCACATGGCAGCCTGAGACCTCATCCAGCCCCACAGTTCAGCCTCCTTATGTATGAGACCCTCAGCCTTTGATTTGGGACCCTTTCCCCATACATAGGGGTTCTGGAAGCAAGTCTCAAGACAGACCAAAAGGTTCAGATGGTGCAAATTGTGTAGGCATTGGAGAAATAGGTAGTATGGCGGTAGGAACTCAACATAAATATCATGCCAGCCAGTATTTATTGAGCACTGGCTGTGTACCCTGCATGTGCTAGGGGCTTTACATGAACTCTCTGATCAAACATTAGAACCACTCACCACGTGAGGGTTTTCCCACACACATATATTATGGAAAAAGTAGCAATAGTCTTGCATTTATAACTCGCAGGGAGTTTCTGGCACTTCTTTTTTAAATACGCTGAATTTTAAAAACCAGTGTTAAGAAAACAGCACTCAACCAGTAAAATGAACTTTTGAGAGGCATAAGGGGTAGTGATGAAGGGGGCAGGGCTAGAGCCAGACAGCCTGAATTTGAATCCCACTTCGTCCACTCTGGCTGTGTAACTGTTGGCAAGTTACTTAACCTCTCTGGGCCTCAGTTTCC
>NW_006770868.1:1288417-1292404 GCF_000442215.2 Lipotes vexillifer
GGCCTCAGTTTCCCTACATGTCAAAGAGGCTGTGAACAGGCTTACCTCACAGCACTTGAGGGTTCAGTGAATGGGTCTATGGGAAGTGACTGGAACATTGCCTGGCGATGTGTGTGCAGGAAGTGCTCGCTATGAGGATTATACGTGCCTACGAAAAAAAGAGAAAATGCCCGTCATTTGAGACCTGTCTGGAAGCACCTGTATTTAGTGTCGATTTCTTCTTGGCTCCAACATACACAATACTGATTTTATCAGGAAAATACTAACAAAGCCACAGTTTTATTCAATTTCTGATACTTGCTTTAAAAAAAAAATACCCGGCCTTTTTCATGACTCAGTAAAAATGCTGTTCTTCCGCTTCATTTGGGGGACCAGTGGGGTTCACTGTTTCACCTGAGTACACGTTTGAGTGCCTACTGTATTCAGGCTCCACAGGGCAGACAGGATGACCAGAGTGAGTCTCCAGATTCAGGGAGCTCAAGTCTAGGTGACAGCCCCGTGACCATAAGTAAGACACACAAGCCAAGGGGGCTCTTGTGAGAGGACCACCAACTTACTTGGAGGGAAAGCACTCCAGGAAGGCTTCCCAGAGGAGGGGGCTTCCTGTCCCAGAGGTCTGAGATCTCAAAGCCTCACCAAGTACTAGTTCGTCTCTCCAGCCTCTCACATATTCCTAGAGAAAAAGCTAGCAGAGCAGGTCTGGTAGAACCCAGCTGTGCCCAGGAACCGACAAGATGCCCCAGGCAGAACCATTTGTGCCTTCCCTCTCTGCCAAAGGCCCCTTTGAGGTTGAGGTCCAAACCTACTGGGGACGGTCCACCGTCCAGTTGTATTGCAGACCAGAGCAACAAGCTGGCAGCCCACATGACAGGTACAGTGCACAGATGTGTTTGAGTGAACCATGGAGTGCTTTCTTTGTATTGAATTGTCACAACATTTAAAACCCAGGAGATTTCATGTAAAACTCCAAATTTCCAGCTTCTCTTGAAAAATTCGCTGAGGCAGCCTCAAGACTGAATTCTCTGGGACAGCCATCAGGGGGCGACAAGCAAGATGGCTGTGCCCCCCAGCAGGCCTCCACCCCACCTGGGCCACCTCCGCGGCTTTCCCTTTGCCTGCCTGGCCTTCATCTGACACCCTGTCTAAACACCAGTCCAGGGCTCTTCCGTCCATCCTGGTAACAAATATGAATTGATCACTGGGCGCGTGCTGGGCCTTTCCAGGCACTGGGGTCCTGAGAGTGAACATTACATAAACTGTCCTGCCCTGTGGGGCTGCAGTCTCCTGGGGCAGTGGGGCAGGCAGGCAGGGCTGAGACAGATGATAAACATGGTAAATAAGTAACTTATTGAGCATTTTAAAAGAGGATGAGCATTACAATCAAATAGAGCAAGATAAGGGGAATTGGGGTACCGGACAAAGGGGGGAGGGCTTTTAAACAGGGCAGGTCCCAAAAGCCCTCCCTGGGAAGGTGATATGGAAGTAAAGAGCTGGAGGAAGGGAGGGTAGAGCGATACGGGTGTCTGGGGCAAGAGGAATCCTGCAGGGAAAGTCAAGAAAAGTCAATGCTGAGCTGGGGGTGAGCCTGGGGTGTTGGAGGAGCAGTGAGGAGGCCCGTGGGGCTGGAGCAGGTGAGCGAGGCACGCAGGGGGCAAGGAAGTGGGAGAGGTGATGGCTTGGCCACCTGTGCCCCTGGGGGACTTGAGCCATCTCTCTGAGCCATGGAGGATGCTCAGCAAGGAGGGACAGGATCCGATTCATGTTCTGAGTCCCTCTGGCTGTGTGTGCGAAGTGGACTGCAGGGACCGGGAAGCCCAGGGAGGAGGTGCCTGCAACTGTCCAAGTCAGAGAGGGCGGTGGCTGGACCCAGGTGGGGCAGTGGACACAGTGAGAAGTGCTTCGACTCTGGAATCATTTTAAATGAAGCAGCAGTGGGATTTCATGAGGATTACAGGGGAGGCGTCAGGATGAAGCCAAGTCTGTCCTGAGCACCCGGGAAAATGGGATTGCTGATCGCTAAGAAGGGAATCCACAGTGGGCAGGTGTGCAGGCAATCAGGAGCCCAAAGAGACTAGATCTTAAATGTTCTCAGCACAATAAACGGAACAATAATTATTCACAGTGCAATATATAAATGTATCAAATTAACTCATTGTACACCTTAAACTTGTACACCATGTTATATGTCAATTACATCTCAATAAAAATAAATTTTAAGAAGAAAGAAATCAGGAGCCCGTTTCGGGACATGATGAGTTTGAGACACCTATCAGACATCCCAGGAGGCAGCCCATCTGGGGTCTGGAGTTCAGGGGCGAGGTGTGGGCTAGAGAGAGATTAGGAATGCTCAGTGTTGAGATGGTACGTCAAGCCCTAGGTCTGCACGGGGTCAACCAGGGAGTGAGCATAGCCAGAGAAAGAGAGGACTCGGGGCCGCAGGACACAGACAGGCACATGCCCAGACCACACTTCACCCGGCTAGCCCAGCCAGGACAGAGCCCCGTGCTCCTTGCTGGTGGGGGACCGCTGACCTCTCCCCTCTCTCCCAGGGCCAGTGCTCCCAGATGTGCCGCAACATCTTCATCGTGGAGTCTGTGTGTGTGGGCTGGTTCTCCCTCGAGTTCCTCCTGCGTCTCATCCAGGCGCCCAGCAAGTTCGCCTTCCTGCGGAGCCCGCTGACGCTGATTGACATGGTGGCCATCCTGCCCTATTACATCACGCTGCTGGTGGACGGCGCCGCCGCGGACCGCCGCAAGCCCGGCACAGGCAACAGCTACCTGGACAAGGTGGGGCTGGTGCTGCGCGTCCTGCGGGCGCTGCGTATCCTGTACGTCATGCGCCTGGCCCGCCACTCGCTGGGGCTGCAGACGCTGGGGCTCACGGCCCGCCGCTGCACCCGCGAGTTCGGCCTCCTGCTGCTCTTCCTCTGCGTGGCCATCGCCCTCTTTGCCCCCCTCCTCTACGTCATCGAGAACGAGATGGCCGATAGCCCCGAGTTCACCAGCATCCCTGCCTGCTACTGGTGGGCTGTCATCACCATGACAACTGTGGGCTATGGCGACATGGTACCCAGGAGCACGCCTGGCCAGGTGGTGGCGCTCAGCAGCATCCTCAGCGGCATCCTCCTCATGGCCTTCCCCGTGACCTCCATCTTCCACACCTTCTCCCGCTCCTACCTGGAGCTCAAGCAGGAGCAAGAAAGGGTGATGTTCCGGAGGACCCAGTTCCTCATCAAAACCAAGTCGCAGCTGAGCAGCATGTCCCACGACAGTGACATCTTGTTTGGAAGTGCCTCGTCAGACACCAGAGACAACAACTGAGCCCAGAGGACACACCCCGCCACCGCCACCGCCAGGACACCCCCAGCCCTACCTGCCCTCTGAGGCTTGAAGCTATCGCCATCACTGCAGAAGCCTTCAAAGGCACGTGCTGCTTCTGAGCGCAGCCCTGGCCTAGGAGTGACCGAGCCACGCCCCAGGGAGGATGTCCCAGCATCCATCCGCAGGGGGTCCCTGGTCCTCAGAGTCCAGAAGTGAAGCCCAGCACACAGCCCTGTCGGTCCCCCCGCCCGCCCCAGCCCCCATGCCTGTTTCCCTAATAAGGAAATGGCTTGTTCTTTCCACCATGTAAATAACATGCCCAGCAAAGACTTGCTTTCTGGGGCTGCCTAGAGAAAAAATACAAACGGCAGCAGCTACACGTCTGTCTTCAGTGTGGATCATGTGCAATTAAAGAAAACCGGTGAAAAAGAGAGAAAAGGTCTTCCACGGAGCTCTCTTAAGAGAGGAAACGGCGCTTCCCAGCAAGGCCAGCCAGTGTGGGAACCAGAAGTAAAAGGGCCTGTTTCCTTGGGTCCTTCATGCCTGGTGGGGTTCCCCGTGCGGTTGGAGGAAAACAGGGCAGGTACCTTTGGGAAACTGCTGGTAAAGACTGCAGTCCCTCGCTCTTCTTTCTCTTTGATTCCTCCCACCTCCAGGCCTCTCTTTC
>NW_006770868.1:1292518-1298815 GCF_000442215.2 Lipotes vexillifer
TTTCCCTCCTTTTTTCCTTCTCTCCCATCTGCTGTTCTCTTTTGCACCTTAAGGCCTGTTTCTCAAACTTTTCCCCCAAGGCACCCCTAACGGCCATGTAGACACCGAGTCAGCATTGCTGACTACAAAGGTGAAATCACTTCATTTTCTCTTTAAAAAAAAAATAGTGTGGATTGTTTTTATTCTATGCCATATTTATTTTAATTTTTGAAAAAAAAATGCTTCAGACCGTTTATCTGAATCTAAATGTAAACCTAGATGACATTAGGTTGATGCTTTGGGAAGGTGGACCACAGTTTCCTGGGCCATCTGAGAGCATAGTCTGAAGCCCCCAAAGGCCTCTCTGGGCCCCTCAAAGACCTACAGAGCACCCACCCGACCAGGAATACCTCCCGATCTCATGCTGTGTGGATGGTGCCAGGTAGAGAGGGAGCCCCAGGGCAGCCCACCAGATTTACTCTGCTTGCAGAGTTCAGAGCCCCTCGGTGCCAGTCTGGAGAGGGGGCTTGGCGCCCAGGTGGCGGTCACACGCAGATACCGCAGCATCACTGGCTTCTCCACCCCAAACGCCTGCTGCCTTGGCCCCGGCCCCTCCCCTCGGCCAGCTAAGGAAAGCAAGCTCTAAGACAAATCTGGTCCCATCACTGTCCTGCCTAAACCCACAGCGGCATCCATTACGCTGAGAATAAAGCGCAAATGCCCGGCATTGCCTGGGCCTGCTGCCCTCTCCAGCCCCATTTCCCACGTGTCTCTCTTTCGCTCACTCTGTCCAACTACGCTGGCCTCCACACTGCTCTTTAGAAGCACCCAGCCCATTTCCCGCCCCGGGCCTTCACACATTCAGATCCCTCCGGCGGGGAAGGGAACGCCCTTCCTGCCGAACACTGCAGAGCTGCCTTCTCCCATGACCTTCCTGACCACTTGCCTAGAGAATCCCCTCCAGCACGCGTGCTGCCCGCGCTGTCTCTCTCACCCAGCTTATCTTCTCCATCCACCTACTGGCTTCTGGAATTGCCTTGTTTATTTCTCTGCTCCTCACTTATGGTCTGTCTCCCGCCCAAGGAGGTCAGTGCTATCATGGCAGGGATTCAGAGATAGAGCTCACGGCTGACTCCCAACAGCTAGCACAGGGCCCGGCAGCCAGCAGGTACTCAACAGACATTTGCGGAATGAATGAAAGACTGAGGGGAAGCAAGAAAAAGGGCCAGAAAGTAGAAAGGCTTTTGCTTTTAGCACTGGATAGCGGACGTCCGGGCACCTCTCCCTCTCCCTCCCTCTCTCTCTCTCTCCCCCTACCCAGTGGGGAGGCAGGGGCAGGGCTACCTCTGCACAGTGTACACGCAGTGATGCCGACTGGAAATATGCAAGTCACGAGGGCCTCATTAAAGCCTCCCCCTGACACCTGCTTCCAGTGACTCACGCCTGAAAAGTAAGTGTTCCGGCTAATTAGCCCTACCCTCCGGAGCCTGGTGGGTGTCATAGAGATCAGGCACTGCTGTCACCCGTAATAATACCTTAGATTTATGGAATGAGCTTTGCCCCCCTCCGAAGTGGCTAAGAGAGAACGGAAGACAATTGAAAACGCAGAACAGAGAGAAACGTGACACACAAAGAGCCTTTAAAACTCCAGGGAGGGGAAAGCACATACCCTTTGAGGTGGGGGGAGCCCAGAGCGGGCCACGCTGGGAGGGGAGTCACGCGCCCACCACACCGAGGGCAGAGGAGGAGCTGGGTCACTGAAGGTCTAGGTTTCTGGCATCTTCTTGCCCAGATTCTCATCTGTGCTGGTGGCTGAGGTGGAGGCCCAGACGCAGGCACCTCTCAAGACCTCCCTTGAGGGACAAAGGGGGTTGAGATACTGACCTTCACACCCAGAGTGGTGCTTAAGGATCCTTTGACCTAACTAAGAATCCGGAGGCCTCAGGACACCTAACTAGCCACTTCTAGGACCATCATCGACTTGACTACAGTGGCTTTCCCACTCTTTTTTTTAGCAAATATGAAACCTGATGAAGAAGCCCAGCTGAAAATTGGACTGAATAAGGGCTGTTCTGTTGGAAGTTGGGGGCACAGTTCTCCCAGTCCTAAGGGCACCTCCCTTTTGACCCCGGTTCAGGCAGCTAACTCCATGCAGTGAAAATTACGGTGAGTGAAAACGGCTGCTCTAGGGGAAACGGCAAAGCAGACCTTTCCCAAATTTGTCTTATTTTTTAGGTCACATGGACATCCCCCATCTACAGTTGAGCTCAGGGCTTCCCTGAGACTCACAGTGGGGACTGGGAAAGGCTGATTTCACAGTACAGATTCTCAGCCCACCTCTGAGGAGGGCTGGGACCTCTCACCTCGGGCACAGAATTTAAGGGGGAGTCAAAAACAAAAAACCTTAGTAATCAAGATAAATCATATTTCAATGCAATATTTTTAAAAACTTAAGACTGATGCGAAAATCCCCTGATGAACAAAATAAAGACAGGATCTGCCTTTGCAACTGCATAACTCTGACCCACATACCTCTCTTTAGTTCCGGTCCTGACTGGACACCCCTGCCATATCCTGCAGGACAGTTCCAGCCAGCCAAGACAGTCCCCCAGGAAGCACAGGTGGGAGCCTTTAGCACCTGGCACCGCAGCTGCTGGGCATGGGCACCCTTCCCACTGGAGGGGATCAGAATGGCCACCAACCCCACCTCCTACCCCAGTGAACATTTGAGAACCAGGCCCCTGCCCTCATGGGGCCCGCACAGTGACGGGGAGAGAGAGAGAGACAGAGAAATGAAAATTGAAGAAAACAATTTCTAATGTTGGTGAGCACAGGGTGACCTGGCAGACAGCGACGGGGGCCAGAGGAGAGGTGGAGAGCAGCCCCTGAAGAGAGTCAAGGAAGGACTTTCTGAGTAGGTGACATTGAAATGGGGACCAGGAGGAGGGGAAGGGGCAGCCATCCAAGCAGAGGGCACAGCCAGTGCTAAGCCCAGAGGTGGGGAAGCCCTGGACATCCCACCCGCTGTCGAGGGAGCCTGTGGGCACATGGCCCCACTGCGAGAATCCTTCCTCCTAGGGAGAAAACTCAGATCTGCAGAGTTGACACTCTTTGAACAAACATTTCCAGAGACCTTACTCTGAGCCAGGCCCTCTCAGAGCAGCTGGGGACAAAACAATAAAACAACAGAACTGGACTCAGTCCCTGCCCCAGAGGTGCTTATTATTTTAATGGAGAAAAAGACACGTGAATAGAAGACACGTGGGATGATGGGGGTGCAGGCGCAGCGAGCTGTACGAGCATGGAGAACGACATCAACTGGGAATTCCCTGGTGTTCCAGTGGTTAGGACTCGGTGCTTTCACTGCCAGGACCTGAGCTGGATCCCTGGTTGGGGAACTAAGATCCTGCAAGCTTCACAGCACAGCCAAAAAAAGAAAAAAAGACACCAGCTAAAGGAAGCATGATTTTCACTCAGATTTACATTTGCTAAAACGGCCACACATACATTTTCCTCCAGAAAAAAAAAAAAATAGTATATTCCTCCTAACACTGGTTCTCCTATATATCTCCATCCAGTCCTGTTAACTTATATCAGGAATCTGGCCACTTAACCTCCTCCAGTGGTCCAACCCCCATCCTCTCCCACGGGGATTGTTGCTGAAGCGCCCTCCTTGATTCCCCTGCTCTCCTGCTTCCCCTCCCATCTGTTCTCTGCACAGCACCAGACGGACCCTGTTGAAACGCAACTCTGATCATACTCATCCTCTGCACAGAGTGTCTCCCCCAACCTGGTGACATTCCATCCCACTCAGTCAAAGCCAGTGTCTCTCGCGGCCCCAGCTCCCTGAACTGGTGTCCTTGTCTCCTTCTCATCTCTCCCTTCAGCTACACCAAACTCTTTATTCAATGAACAGACCAAATACAGTCCCTCCTCAGGGCCTTTGCACTTGCTGTTTCCTCTGCCTGGAAGACTCTTCCCTAAGGTATATCCATGTGCTCCCTCTCTTTATTAGGGTCTCTGCTCAAATGTCACTTAAACAGAGAGCCCTTATCTGACCTCATCCCCACAGCCTGTATAAAAGACCATACTCCTAGCATGCCCCCAGTGTATTAACCATGGCTTTTCTTTTCTGTATTCTGATGCTTTGACATCCGGGACCTTGCAGACCCTGCAAGGACTGCTCCTTCCAGGGACAGCCAGTTCCTAGAGATGGTAAACCACTCACCCGCAAACGTGCTTTTCAAATACAAACCAACCAATCCGGATTCCATACCCTTAGCCACCTCCTTCCACCTCCCTTTTGGGGCTCTCACACACCAGGCCACTGTCCACATGCCCTCATCACCCCAGGGCCAGATCAGACAACCAAGCACAGCCCTATGCCCCAGGGCTCGCTGAAATTTTTCAAACTAGCCAATCCTAAGCCTGCTTACCCTGCCTCACCCACTCCTTCCCTCAAAAACCTCAGTAAAGTTCTTGCCCACAGTTACCCCCTCCCTCTGCCTCTGACCAGCCCTTTGCTTCCCCATGTGTCCCCCCACGATGTGGCATGCCCCCTTCTCTTGGGAACTATGAGTATAACAAACTGTCTTTTCAATGGCAATTGTCTCCCGATCTGTTGGCCTCGCCATACCTGAATAATAATAAAATCTGTATTTAAGACACCCAGCCCCTTAACCTGCTTCATCCTTCTCTGAGAGCCTTATTATCACCCAATACCTTATATATTTGTTGCTCATGGGCTTTCTTTCTCCACTAGGTGGTCAGCTCCATGAGGGCAGGGACCTGCACAGCAGTATCCCCAGTCTACGACAGCACCTGGCACGTAATAGGTGCTCAATAAATATTTGCTGAATAAATGAATCTGTGGATCCCTTACTTCTATACAGAGTCCTACAAAATGCATACACGTATCAACCATATTTGTTCGAACATATGGTGGCATGACTCTCATTACAATCTATTCCTGTAAAAGGACACCACAATTAAGCAGTCAAATAACCCACCCCCACCCCCACATCACCGGATGATTTCTGCTTGGAAACCATCTCCACCGTGTGAATTTATTTATTTATTTATTTATTTGGCCACTCTGCATGGCATGCAGGACCTTAGTTCCCCCAACCAGGGATCAAACCCACGCCCCCTGCATTGGGAGCGTGGAGTCTTAACCACTGGACCGCCAGGGAAGTACCTCCATCGTGTGAATTTAGTCCTCCATCAACATCCATGTATTTTTAATTAAATGTATAAAAAGAGGGCTTCCCTGGTGGCGCAGTGGTTAAGAGTCCGCCTGCCGATGCAGGGGACGCGGGTTCGTGCCCCGGTCCGGGAAGGTCCCACATTCCGCGGAGCGGCTAGGCCCGTGAGCCATGGCTGCTGACCCTGCGCGTCCGGAGCCTGTGCTCCGCAACGGGAGAGGCCGCAACAGTGAGAGGCCCGCGTACCACAGGAAAAAAAAAAAAAAATCATTAAGCAAATGTATAAAAAGATACCGTGGGAGTTTGTTTGAAAACATAAAACAGAGTCCGAAATATTTTTTCATTTTCTTTTCTGAGAAGAACGTGCCATTTACCCAAATGACCTGGAAATGTCCAAATAAATAAATTTGTTGTAATAAATTTAAAGCCACCAACTAGCCTTGCCTTTAAAAATAGGGGGCAAAAAGAACCTAATAGGACTACATCCCAGGTCTGGATTGCTTGGTAGCTATTGGCATTCCACCATGTTTATTATTATGTATACATGGGACACAAAAAAGAAGTCCTTAGAATCATTCTCTAAATGACAGGTCCATTTAATAAGGACAAACCCAAGGAGGTGGGTATGTGAGCCCATTTAACAGAATAGCTGCTAAATAGATAAAAGCTCTTTCTCCATAAAGAAGATTAGATGGAAAATGCCTCATTTTAGAAGCTCAGAGGCTTTTGAAACAGGCATAAAAATTAATCAGCAGTGAGAGTCAACCAAGGTTCCTAGGGGCAGTTCTGGGGAAGGGAAAGGAACTGGCAAAAGTGAAGCAATACCTTTATTCTGTTGCCCTCAGCTATTCAGTCTTACCCATCGCAGCCTGCTGGGCTGTGCTTTGCTTTTGAAGGAGAATAAATTGGAAGGCCCAGCTGAAAGCACATCCCCAAACACTAAGATCTATGGTTTCTGGCAGAGACTTGGGGTGGGCCCTCCAGCCTCCTCCACGTGCCCAAGGCAAGAGCCCAAGTTTGCCCAGAACTTCAGCAATGGATCTGGGAGAGTTATGAGGGTAGCCTCATCTCTGTTAAGGGGGCCTAACCTATTTGCCTGCAGGGACCAGGGAAA
>NW_006770868.1:1298825-1305897 GCF_000442215.2 Lipotes vexillifer
GGGAAAGAGGTAGAGGAAAAATAAGTAACAACCACTCGTGTCTACAGAGTTGCGATCGGTGCTTGGACCTCACCACAGCCCCAGAGTTGGGGCAGTGTTGGGGGCAGACATTGCTAGTTGCCCATGTGCAAGCTGTTCCCCATCTTCCGCACCAGCAGATCCCCTGTTTGCCCAGTCCCAGGGTTTACACCAACCATGGTAATCCCATCACCCTTTGCAATGAATCATCAGAGGTGGGCACGTGACCCAGTTTTGGCAAACGAGACCCCAGAGGAAGTCTGTCTGAGGTTGCTGGGGAGATGTTCCCTCTGATGTGAGAAAGCCCTTTTCTCCTCTTTCCTCCTTTCTGCCCCGGATGCTGCTGAGTGAAGACATGGGTAGAGGAAGCTGTAGGTGTCCAGCCCCCAGATGCTGTGTTGTCATAACTCAGGGCAGCCCCCTCTCCAGGGAATCACAGCATCCAGAGATGCCTTCGAGGTTACCGCCCTACCCCACCAAGCCAGCTCACAGCCACGACTGGCTGACACAGGTGCAAGTCCTCAGCCCCTCGCCTCAAGGTGGGACTTGTTCTGTGATGCTGTTCATGCTTCAGAGCTCCCTGCGGGATCAGGCAGAAACTAAACTCTAGGCAAAACCACATCTTTGCTTACCTTTTCCCCTGCCCAATCCTGCTTCCCTTCTCCATTGCAGCTTTCTCCTGAGAGCACATCTGAATAAAGCACATGCGCCTCATTCCCCATCTCAGCCCCCTGCTTGTAGGGAGGCCAACCTAAGACAACAGGTGCTGAAGCTGGGCAGCCATACTCATGACCAGGGGATGGCAAGTTGGAGGAAGGAAACCCGACCTGCCAAGGAGGGTGGATCTGAAAGATGCAAAGGGCCTGCTTGGGTCCATAAAGACATCGTAAAGCTGCTGAACTCACCCAGGGACACCTACCTCCAAATGATAAATGCCTTTCTGATTTAAGTTACTGCTACTTAGAATGACCAATCATCCCAGTTTGCCTAGAGCTCAGGGTGTTCCCAGGATGCTGCGTTTAGCACTTAGCATTCAGTGCTGAACTCAGAAAAGTCCCAGGAAAACCAGGATGAGTTGGTCACCCTACTTCTAGTCAGTCAGGCATTCTCAGAGGCAGAGGCATATCCGACTGATATGACTACAGTCCCCATTTTACAGTTGGAGAAACTAAGACACAAGAGGCAAAATGAGGTGTATGTGGCCGCATGGCCAGTTAATAGCAGAGCTGGAATCAGCAATCAGAACCTTTGACCTCTAATCCAGAACTCTTTCAGAAATATCTGTTTCACTGAAGAGGAGCTGTTAGACCCCAGCAGAACACTAACTACCAAGTTTAGTGGGCACCTGTAGTTTGCCTCCCCAGCATCCAGCATCTGGCAGTGGCCACTGGGACAGAAGCCCTAGTGGCTCATCTACCACCCATTCTCCCCTTCCTCCTTACTAACAAGCCCAATTCTATCCAGGTGCACTGCCACTGAGATAAAGGCTATATTTTCCAGCCTCCCTTGCAGCTAGATGGGGCCAAATGAAAATGTTCTGGCCAGTAAGATGTAAGTGAAGTCTTGTAGGTGCTTTGAAAAGGCTCCTGAAGAGGGGAAAAATGGTTCTTCTTCTGTTCTCCCTGTTCCTGGAACACAGATGTGATTGCTGGGTCTCTAACAGCTGTCTTGGACAGTGAAGTGACTCTGAAGATATAAGCCAAGTACCAAGGATGACAGAACAGGAACGTGAGTACCTGGGTCCTTGAGGGCATCTTAGGGCTGCCACATCCTGGACTCCATCCTCCGAATGGATGTTGGGATTTTTATAGGCCCTATCAGCAAAGAACCTCTCTCTTCCTCACAGGATATAAATCTGAATGGTGTACATATGGGAGCCAAAGAACGGAGCCAATACAGAGGAAACAGAACCAAAGGATGGAGAGGGAGGAGCTAGGTTCTAATGTCAACAATGAATCCCTGGAACCAGCAGTGCCTGAAGCCATCCCTTCCCCTGGACTTTTCATTCATGTGATCCAATAAATTGGGTTTCTGTCATTTTAACTGACTGATACATACCTGAATCTGAATTAGAAGTCCAGGAAGGGTCCTGTGAGGTTTAGCATCTATCAAGACACCTTTAACAACACGACCATCTTCAAGCTGACCTTAGCACTCTAGCCAGCCAGTAACACTGGTCTTCAGAGGAGTCAATCCATATGGTTTTCTTAATTTATGTGAGTGGGACACCCTGAAGGAGCAGGAAATGCTGCAAGTCCCAGAACAAACAGAAGGAACTTGGGCTCTGGAGCCAGAGAATCTCGAAGTTCAACTCCCTGACAAGCCACTGCCTTGTTGTGTGTCCCTGCGCAAGTTAATGAATGTCTAGTTCATCCTCTATAAAAAAAAGAAAAAAGAAAAAAAAAAAAAGGAGCAACACCCACTATACTGGGATGACATGAGGATTAAATGAAATAAAGAATACAAAGCGCCAAGAACAGAATCTGGCCCATACTCAGTGCTCAGCAAACAGTAGCTATTGCTATTATTGTTCGTTATTCTCCCCAAACTCAGCCAGTAACAATGAAAAGGGACTGATAAATTAATAGCATACACAAGGTAATAGAGGTATCTTTTGCCTGACTTTTTATAACATTTCAAGGGACTTTCGCACTTTTCTCATTTGCCTGCACAACGGCTGCTAATTACAAATGCACTTTCACACTTCATTCCAAAAGACTTGGCAGAAACACAATTTGGAGATCTTTTCGTTAGCAGAGAATGAATGTGGCGGAGCTGCATTTTTGTACGATTACTCAGGGATCTGTATTTCACCCCTGCCCTCCTCCTTGGCCAGTGTGGACCCCCTCTGCTGTGATGCACAGCTCTGGCCACTTGAGAAGGTGGACAACTGGCTTCCACTCTGCACGGTCCGTCGTCTGCTTCCATCACTGACTAGCTGGGTGGCCTTCACTAGTTACTTACCTTGCCTGAGCCTTGTCTCCTCATCTGGAAAATGGAGATAATGATAACACACCTTCCTTCCACCCTACAAGGGCTGTGAGGGGATGGCGAGAGGATTAAATGAGATAATGCAGTAAAGTGCCTGGCAAAAAGCAGATATTTAGCAATAGTTCTTTTCCCAAAGCCATTTTGTAGAAATCAAAACAGATATTCTATCAGGCAGGATTGCTATGTTTCTAAATAGAAGAAAATCCAACTCAAACTGGCTTAAGGGGGGTGGGAGGGAACGTGGCGGTGGAGGAAGGAATGTGGAGGGAGGACATTTATAGGCTTGCATCACTGAAAAGTCAAGGTCACAGCTCAGTGTCATGAGGGGTCTTGTTCCTCCCCATCTTACAATCCCCACCTTGTCGGCGTCACTCTCATGATCCCTGTGGTGAACGCTCCTGTTTCACCTGGCAGCTCAAGACTCTCCCTCCCTGGTGATAACATGGCTGCAGCGGCCCAGCCTCTCATCTTCTCAAGTTCAAGTCTAACAGGAACGATCAAGGTATCTTTGGGATAGCTCCTGACATAAGCCCTGAGATTCACTCTGACTGGGAGCCTAGATCACCTGCACATCCCTGAGTCAATCAATGAGGCCAAGAGGAGGCGGTGCTCTGATTGGCCAGGTCCTGGAGATGTGTTCCACCTCACGGAGTAAAAGTGAATGACAGGGGCTTCCCTGGTGGTGCAGTGGTTGGGAGTCCACCTGCCGATGCAGGGGACGCGGGTTCGTGCCCCGGTCCGGGAAGATCCCACATGCCGCGGAGCAGCTGAGCCTGTGAGCCACGACCGCTGAGCCTGCGCGTCCGAAGCCTGTGCTCCGCAACGGGAGAGGCCGCAACAGTGACAGGCCCGCGTACCGCAAAAAAAAAAAAAATGTGAATGATGGATAAAAACAGAAGCAGAGCCAGCAGTGTCCCTCTAGCTCCCTCTACTGATAAAGCTTAACATTGCACTCACTCCAAACGGGAGATGCTAGAAAGGAACTCCCCATCGTGGCAGAGCAGGTATTGAAGGGTGAATTTGGAGCTGAGAAGCAATAATAAGTAATTGGCAAACAACCCAGGGCTGGAGCTACAGCGGCATCTACTTGGCAGGAGCTGTGGTCACAGAAATGCACAGCTGCAACCTATAGTAAGGAGGGAACAGGTAATAAATAACAACACCTGTTTTCTACAAGCACCTCCCATTGTAAACCCAACCCAAAGCCAGAAGACAGGATGCCCAAGGGATGCAGTCCCTAGCGGTCAGCTTCTCAGGGCAGAGAATAGGTCTGGGAGCCAACAGGGAATGCCCAGCTCAGCAGGCACAGTCGCTATCCCCATTTACAGCTAGGACAAGAAACTTGCCATATTCACATAGCACCCAGCTTCACTGTGCTGAACTGCCCAGCCCTGGAGCCATTCTATGTAAGCAGCAGCAAGAGGAAGCAGGGGTGATGGCAGTGCTATAACAGAGACTCTTCAAAAAAGCATTCCTAGAAGCTCAAAGGTCAATGTTGTTCCTTCCAGCAATTGCAACAAACCTATGTCTACTTGCACAGGAGGACAGAGTAAAAAAAATGCTGATTTCAGCCTCTTTCCAACAGGCTGCCCAGCAAGAGCTGTCATTTTCCAGGGGACTGTCTTTCATTTGCACACTGACCCAGGCTGCTGTGGAGTGAAAAGTATGAGAGATAAAAGTAAAAGAGAGGGGGAGAGAAAGATGCAAAATGCAGCCCCACTGCACCCAAGCAGGAGGGACCCAATAATTGGAAAGCAAACCAAGTAGACAGTGCCTGTGGTGGGTGCTGCCTGCGAGAGGTGTGCATTGGATTGTAAACAAAAATATATTCAGCAGCTAATTTTTCTGCTGTCTGGTTGGGGCCTGAGCAACCCATTAGAGAGGGGACTGGTTTGCGTTTGCCTTGAGAGATAGATGCACTTTTTGGGTGATTGTAGCCTCTCTCTCCTAGTTGTGATCCAAAGTAGCTGGTTTACAGTGAGCCTGAGTGTGCTCTCAACCCTTGCTACTCAAACATGGACCTGTGCCCCCTGGACGCCTGTTAGAAATGCAGATTCTCAGGCCCCATCCCAGACCTGTGGAATCAGAGTCTGCATTTCAACAAGAATCCAGGTGATTTGTATACATGGTGAAGTTTGAGAAACACTGGTCTACACCTACACTTGGTGGGACCAGAATCCTGCGGAGACAAAGGTGAGGGGACGCTTAGCTTCCAGTAGGGCAGCCAACCATCCCAGTTTGCCCAGGACTTTCCTGGCTTTAGAATTCAAAGTCCTGAGTAAACCAGGACACCTGATAACCTGAGCTGCTGCTCCAAACCACCTCTACCAGCTTGTGGAAGCCCAGATGCTTTTTAGAAGTCCCAAATAAAACACCCAGCTCCCCAGGGCCCTCAGGCTAACATCTAAGGGTGGTCTCAAGTCCTCCGCAGCCTGGCCCCAGCTCCGCTTCCCAGCCTCCTCTTCTTTCACTTCTCCAACCTCTCTTGAAAGCTCCAGGCACATAGGGGTCTGCAACCAGGAACACGGGCATGCAGGCAGAGGGAGAGGGGGCCAGACACAGGCAAGTAGCAGCTAATGGCATAAGAGTTCATGCCCAAGCCCTCCAAGTTCTCTTGACCCCAGACTTTCGCGCGTGCAGAGTCCCCTCTGTCTGGAATGCTCTTCCCACCTGCCTTCTCACTCCCTATCCCCACCCCCCAGCAACGCCACTGAGAGGCTGCGCCTCTCTTCACCTCCACCGCTGCATCCCGGTGCCTACCTTGACCCCTGCTCTGTACACATTTGCAAAGAGACACAGCCAATCCAGTGAGGGGACAGTGTGTAATCGGGATTCACACAAGCCAGCCTAAGATTCTTAAGCAATCCAGAGGTTCTCAGCCCTGCTCACACTAGAATCTTCTGGGGCTTTGAAAAATTATAGATACCTGGACTCAATGCCAGAGATTCTGGTCAAGAACCACTCAGATGAACCTGCAAGACATTCTCCCCCTCATCTCTAACCCAAAAATCTCAGAGGACTGGGCAGGGGTGGGAAACTGAAATGTAAAACTAAAGAGCCCGGACTGGCAGCCTGCCTGTATGAATTAGGAAGAGTATCAGGCAATAGAGGGTGGCAGGGCTTGGAGAGTACACAAGCCACTCAAAAGATAGGTACATTCAATGGATGACACTACAGGTGGTTAAGAGGGAACAACTTCCCCTTTCTGAGCCTCAGTTTCCACCTCTGTAAAATGGGTATGCTAATGATAATACCCCTCTCATAGGGTTGTGAAGATAGAATAAGTTACTGCATGTAAAGTACTTAGAATATTGCTTGGCCCATAGTAAGTGTTCAATTAGCATTGCTGTAATTACTATTATCTGCCAACCACAGCTCATAGCCTGTGCGCTGCCAGAAGTTTTCATCCCCTGGGCTGCCTGGTCTATAGCTAGGGTTTGTAGTGAACTAGTTTTTGGTTTGGTTTGGTTTGGTTTTTGTCTTCTGAACTTCCTTCCAGCTTTGAGGAATCCCCAACTTTATGGTGCAGAGCCAGCCTCCCACTATTAGACTCGCTTTCCCAGCCTCCCTTGCAGCCAGGGCACAGGCACGTGACATGGGATCCACCAATCAGATGCAGTTGCCAGCGAAGGTCAGGAAGAGGCAGGGACTGCTCAGACTTCCTCTTGGTGCCTGCTCTGTGCCTGGGCTCTGTCTGGAGAATCCTTCTAAACAGGTTCAGCCGTTAACACCAACACTTCCCTTTGTAGGAACAGCCTCATTCAAATCCAGGCTCCAACTCTCCAGGTAGGTGACCTTGACCAAGTTACCTGTCTGAGCCTCAGCATCCTCCTCCACAAAAAAGGGTGCAAATAACAGCCCAAACCTCAATAAGCTATTTTGAAAGTTAAATAAGACAGGACATGGAAAGCACAGCACTAAAACAGAGACCATGGGTGCCTGCTCAGAACAATAGTTTTCAATGTATAAAATAAAATGTATAGGATTGCAACAGAAGCCTATCATACTGAAACACAGCTATTAAATATATATGTATATATATATATATATATTTTTTTTTTTT
>NW_006770868.1:1305912-1325294 GCF_000442215.2 Lipotes vexillifer
TTTTTTTGCGGTACGCAGGCCTCTCACTGTCGTGGCCTCTCCCGTTGCAGAGCACAGGCTCCGGACACGTAGGCTCAGCGGCCATGGCTCACGGGTCCAGCCGCTCCATGGCATGTGGGAATCTCGTGGACCAGGGCATGAACCCATGTCCCCTGCATCGGCAGGCGGACTCTCAACCACTGCACCACCAGGGAAGCCCTATTAAATATTTTTTAAATGGATAGGTAGTTCAGTAATAAATGAACTTCTTTGTTATCCATGAATTAATAAGATATAGCAGTGGTTCTAATAATTACCATAATTTGGAGACACTGAGGAACATAAACAATATTTCAAGATACCTGCAGCAAGTGTAATGTAATATGAAAATATCTGGAATTTTCTCTATGATAGATGTAGGGGATAGATCTAGGAAAAAAGCTTTTTCCTTCTACCCTTCTAGGTTCTCAGCTGGGCTCTGCAACAAAAGATAAACAGGAGAAAAGCATAGAAATTGATTTAATAAAAGTTTTATGTGACATTTCCTCATAAGGACATGAAGACCCAAAGAAGTGATGAGGCCTTAGTGCTTATATACTAGGTTAAAGAAAGAGTAGCAGTTATGGAAAAAGTAACTAAAATTATGGGGACACTAAAAGAAGATAAGGACTTCCCTGGTGGCCCAGTGGTTAAGAACCCGCCTGCCAATGCAGGGGACACGGGTTTGATCCCTGGCCCGGGAAGATCCCGCATGCCATGGAGCAGCTAAGCGCCACAACTACTGAGCCTGCACTCTAGAGCCCACGAGCCACAACTACTGAAGCCCGCGTGCCACAACTACTGAAGCCCACGCACCTAGAGCCCACACTCCGCAACAGGAGAAGTTACCGCAATGAGAAGCCCGCTCACCGCAACGAAGAGTAGCCCCCGCTCAACGCATCTAGAGGAAGACTGCATGCAGCAATGAAGACCCAACACAGCCAAAAATAAAAGTAAATAAATTTAAAAAATAAAAACATAAAGGAAGGTGAAATATTTTCACAAGGTCTGTTTGTACAGATTTTTCTTGGCCTCCTCACCTTTGGTGATAGGACTGTTTCTTTCCTCCTGGTACAGGGAGGGCCTCTTTCACCTGGGAGTTTATCCCCTGCTTTCAGGAAGAAAAGGAGAGGCCAGAGAGCCCTTTTTGCACCTGCTGTTTTTCAAGCTCAACATTATCAATATGCCAAAGCAGCACAGTTGGAGGTGGCGCGTCTTGAATTCCTCTGCAGGTCCTGAACTCCATCCTAGATCACAGGACGTGGCTAATACTACAGAGGTTTTGCTGCTACATTCGTGGTGGGAGGAGATACTAATCTTCAGTTAGAGGTTAGTGAAATAAAGATGGATATTTTTTCCTCCCATCTGAATGCTAACTCTACACCCTCAGTAAAAAACACCCCTTGACCCAACACAAAGTAACACTTAACAATTAGCTAACCCCTCAGCATCAATTAGTGGCCTCTCTACCTCCCCTGATGTGTAGCTGACCTGAGTGAGTTAAAAAAACGTCAGCTCGGCCATTTATGAGGATTTGGCCAAGTTCCTTAAGACCTCTGTGCCTGTTTTACCTCAAACTTAATGAACCCTCAGCGTGCAAAGCAAGGTCCAAGGCCCTGCAGCACCAGGCTCATCTGGGGGCCTATAGAAAGGCATACTCTCAGGCCCCACCCAGACCAACTGCATCAGGGGCTGCATTTTAATGAGCTCTCCAGGGGACTGGTGTGCACGGTAAACTTTGAAACGCACTGTCTAGACTTCATGGCTGTGCAATCAGGATGAAAGAAGCTCAGGCCTGGAGAGAACTTAGAACCAAGCCTGATTAGCAGTAGAAAGGAGGAGGGAGGAGGGAGGAAAAGGTTTGCAAGCAAATAAGCTTGAGGTTCCTTGGCCCATAACAAGTGCTACATAAACCCTTATTAATTTCCTCCTTTGGAGCTCCCATGTCCTCAGACGTATTAATCTACCAGAAGCTGGCATTTGTGTACTCCTGAGCTACACTCTGGGAGTAATTAGTTCAACCTGAACGGCAACCATCTATTATAGACGCTACGAAGTGCTGTTTCTTGTCCTTCACCCCCACCTATTGGTCTTTCTGAGAACTACAACCTGGAGTCAAGACCGCTCTTCCCACTGACCCTGCTTGTAAAGGTTCAGGTCTGTAAAGTTCCATAAAGGAGGTAAGAACCCTAAAATACCTGTGCATCCGGAAGAACTTCTCTCCTAGGCTCTCCTTTATTCTCCGTGTTCTTCTAGACCCTGCCATACCGGCAGGGGGAAGTCATTCAAGTGGTCTCTAACATCTGTTCCATGTCATGTAGACATTTGATGGGCTCTCTTCACAATAGTTTCATGGTTTCAACCTTAGATTAGAAATCAATCCCCAAACTTGGATAATGTAAGCATGAGAAAAATACAATCTCTTCCCATATCTTTACATGTCTGGCTACTTCTAATTCTTTAGTCCTCAAACTCAAGTGCCACCCCCTCTATAGTTTTGCCTTGGCCATCCTCTTTTAAGAAGCTATCACCCGCCTGCCCACCTAGAACCTCCTTATCACATCACAAAGATTGAATTCACTCGTAGATAAAATTATTTATCCCCTATGTATGTTCTACCTGATCACCTGTTGATCCAAGCATAAGCTAAGCATCCTTCTATTTTGGTCTAATTTGACCCTCACTATCATTTTCGGGGACTAGTGTTGTTACCGAGTCCAAGCTCACACTGCTCACCAGGCCAATAAATCAAGAGATGAGTTGCTCACAGGCCAATAAATCAAGAGATGAGTTGCTGGGGCAAGGAATAGCAACTTTATTTGGAAAGCCAGCAGACCAAGAAAATGGTAGACTAGTGTCTCAAAGAACCATCTTCCCGGAGCTAGAATTCATTTAGGCTTCTTTCATACTAAAAGGGGAGGGGGTAAAGTCCTGGTTCCAGCCAGACTCTGAATGGGATGTGTTCATTTCTTCCTTCCTGAAGCCATTCACAGGTGGGCCTGGTCAGTATGTTTCCTGTGAGCTAAACAAAGGTATTTGAGTTTAACACTTGTTACCTGGGAGGCAGGGTTCCCAGAGATGGGCCATTATGGATAATTTAAGTTTATAGGCAACATCCCTTTAGTGATTAACTTGTAACAGAATACAAAGTGTTTTCCCAATGACAGTGTTACTTTTATAAATACACTTTTTTATATAGAGGCAGTACTTTTTCATGGAAAATTGAGATCTTTGTCCCAGCAATTCATCTTCTAGAAATTTATTTTACAGAAATAAATAAGTATATGTACCTAGATGTTCACTGAGGCAGTTTATAGTAGAAGAAAAGACTGGGAACCAGTTAGGGGTCCTTATCCCAGGGTCCACAGACTCCCAGAGTGTCCATGGATAGATATGTTTTTCCATGTAATTGGTTTCTCTTGCGTCCCCATGTATCTTACTTTATGCTCTTAAAAACATTTTTTTCTGAGATGTCCTTTAGTTTCACCAGCCTGTCAAAGGGAACTATGGTGGAACCAAGCAGGACCCTGTGGGGCTCTCCTGGGCACATTTCTTTTCAGGTCCCCCATTTCTTATTTTCAGGATAAAGGCTTCAGCCTCCTAGACCTTCCTGGAGTACCAAAGGGCAGATTCAAACATTTACAAATCAGGGAAGTAGGAGAATGCAGAAACAAAGGCGGAGCAATCAAGAAATGATAGTGCAGGGCTTCCGGGGTGGCGCAGTGGTTGAGAGTCCACCTGCCGGTGCAGGGGACACGGATTCGTGCCCCAGTCCGGGAAGATCCCACATGCCGCGGAGCGGCTGGGCCCATGAGCCATGGCCGCTGAGCCTGCGCGTCCGGAGCCTGTGCTCCACAACGGGAGAGGCCGCAACAGTGAGAGGCCCACGTACCGCAATAAAAAATAAATAAATAAAATAAAAAAATAAAAGAAGTAGGTTATCTGCATGTACTGAGCTAGAACAATCTCAAAAGGACATTGTTAACAGTGTGGAATGGTATGTATTATGGTCACATTTATATGTAAGAGAAGGGTATTTTTACATCTGTGGTTGTGCACACACATACCATCTCAGGAAGGAGACAGGATGCTGATAACCATGGCTGCTCTGGGCAAGGGAGCTGGGGGTCTGAGAGTTGGGGGTGGGAATAATAGTTCCTTTTTACTCTTTATCTTTTTAAATTGTTTGGAATTTTTTAAACGTTGCAAACATCTCTTTTTTAAAAGTTCAATTTGCAAAGTTTAAATAAATCTCAGGCTTAATCCTTGAAGCCAAAACACTTAATAGAGTCTCGTGACATTTGTTGGGAAGAGATTAAATACGTGATAAAATGACTACATACTTAAACTTAAAAAAAGAAAAACCTTACTAGGTCAAGTGCATGGTCCACCCTGCTCAGAATCCTCTCCCAGAAAAGGGCCCTTGGGGTGACACCAGTGGAGCACGGCTGTCACAAAGTGGATGGAGAGGTCCCCAATCTCTGTGTTCTCCCACGGATACCATGCTGTGGGGTCTCCCACACACACACTTCTTTTGAACCTTTATATTCTGTTGGAGAATATCTAAGTGGCTGGACCTTGAATAAGAAAAAAATTTATTCTACTTTTTTTAAAAATAAATTTATTTATTTATGGCTGCGTTGGCTCTTCATTACTGCACGTGGGCTTTCTCTAGTTGTGGTGAACAGTGGCTACTCTTCGTTGCGGTGCATGGGCTTCTCATTGCAGTGGCTTCTCTTGTTGCAGAGCACAGGCTCTAGGCACACGGGCTTCAGTAGCTGTGGTGCACGAGCTCAGTAGCTGTGGCACACAGGCTTAGTTGCTCCAAGGCATGTGGGTTCTTCTAGGACCAGGGCTCGAACCCATGTCCCCTGCATTGGCAGGCGGACTCTTAACCACTGCACAACCAGGGAAGTCCCTTAATTTTTTTTTTTTCTTGAGAAAACAGAAATGGTTGTGCACAACATTTATTGTTTTTGCATTTGCTGCCAGGGATGTTTGCCATGACTTTGGGGCCAAGTTGTAGATAGTGATCTGTGAATCTCGAAGCATGACGGTGTCCACTATTCCTGAGTCCATACCTGGACTCAGTCTCCACTTGGCTTGTTTGGATTGGTTTAAGCTGTAAGCTGATTCAAACCTTTCTACACAAGCTGTGTATACATTTCAAACACAGACCATCTATCACCCTGGTGGTGAAATCTGACAAGAACAGCATAAAGTGGTTTATAGCACTTATTGATTTTCACTTGGCTAATGTCCCAAACTAGTTAGGAGATAAGGCAGTACTCAGCAAACTTCTGTTATTTGCCTACCATTGTCACAGTTTTTGTTGCATGTATTACTATTGTTTATAATCAATATTTTTCTTTAAATCTATTTCTCTTTTTTTTGAATTTTATTTTATTTATTTTTTATACAGCAGGTTCTCATTACTTATCTATTGTATACATATTAGTGTATACATGTCAATCCCAATCTCCCAATTCATCCCACCACCACCACCCCCTCCACTTTCCCCCCTTGGTGTCTATACATTTGTTCTCTACATCTGTGTCTCTATTTCTGCCCTGCAAACCGGTTCATCTGTACCATTTTTCTAGGTTCCACATATATGTGTTAATATATATATTTGTTTTTCTCTTTCTGATTTACTTCAATCTGTATGACAGGCTCTAGATTCATCCATGTCTCTACAAACGACCCAATTTTGTTCCTTTTTAAGGCTGAGTAATATTCTATTGTATATATGTACCACATCTTCTTTATCCATTCATCTGTCAATGGGCATTTAGGTTGCTTCCATGACCTGGCTATTGTAAATACTGCTGCAGTGAATATTGGGGTGCATGTGTCTTTTTGAATTATGGTTTTCTCAGGGTATATGCCCAGTAGTGGGATTCCTGGGTCATATGGTAATTCTATTTTTAGTTTTTTAAGGACCCTCCATAATGTCCTCTGCAGTGACTGTATCAATTTACATTCCCACCAACAGTGCAAGAGGGTTTCCTTTTCTCCACACCCTCTCCAGCATTTGTTGTTTGTAGATTTTCTGATGATGCCCGTTCTAACTAGTGCGAGGTGATACCTCATGGTAGTTTTGGTTTGCATTTCTCTAATATGTTGAGCAGCTTTTCATGTGCTTCTTGGCCATCTGTATATCTTCTTTGGAGAAATGTCTATTTAGGTCTTCTGCCCACTTTTGGATTGGGTTGTTTGTTTTTTAAATATTGAGCTGCATGAGCTGTTTATATATTTTGGAGATTAATCCTTTGTCCATTGATTCGTTTGCAAATATTTTCTCCCATTCTGAGGGTTGTCTTTTCATCTTGTTTGTAGTTTCCTTTGCTTTGCAAAAGCTTTGAAGTTTCATTAGGTCCCATTTGTTTATTTTTGTTTTTATTTCCATTACTCTAGGAAGTGGATCAAAAAAGATTACTGTGATTTATGTCAGAGAGTGTTCTTCCTATGTTTTCCTCTAAGAATTTTATAGTGTCCAGGGCTTCCCTGGTGGCGCAGTGCTTGAGAGTCCGCCTGCCGATGCAGGAGACGCGGGTTCGTGCCCCGTTTCGGGAGGACCCCACATGCCGCGGAGCGGCTGGGCCCGTGAGCCATGGCCACTGAGCCTGCCGCGTCCGGAGCCTGTGTTCCGCGACGGGAGAGGCCACAGCAGTGAGAGGCCCACGTACCGCAAAAAAAAACAAAAACAAAAAGTTTTATAGTCTCTGACCTTACATTTAGGTCTTTAATCCATTTTGAGTTTATTTTTTTGTATGGTGTTACGGAGTGTTCTAATTTCATTCTTTTACATGTTTTCCCAGCACCACTTATTGAAGAGGCTGTCTTTTCTCCATTGTATATTCTTGCCTCCTTTAACTGTCTTTTCTCCATTGTATATCCTTGCCTCCCTTGTCATTGATTAGTTGACCATAGGTGCATGGGTTTATCTCTGGGCTTTCTATCCCGTTCCATTGATCTGTATTTCTGTTTTTGAGCCTGTACCATATTGTCTTGATTACTGTAGCTTTGTAGTATAGTCTGAAGTCAGGGAGTCTGATTCCTCCAGCTCCATTTTTTTCTGTTAAGACTGCTTTGGCTATTTGGGGTCTTTTGTGTCTCCATACAAATTTTAAGATTTTTTATTCTAGTTCTGTAAAAAATGCCACTGGTAATTTGATAGGGATTGCATTGAATCTGTAGATTGCTTTGGGTGGTATAGTCATTTTTACAATATTGATTCTTCCAATCCAAGAACATGGTATATCTCTCCATCTGTTTGTGTCACCTTTGATTTCTTTCATCAGTGTCTTATAGTTTTCTGAGTATAGGTCTTTTACCTCCTTAGGTAGGTTTATTCCTAGGTATTTTATTCTTTTTGTTGCAGTGGTGAATGGGCGTGTTTCCTTAATTTCTCTTTCTGATCTTTCAGTGCTAGTGTATAGGAATGCAAGAGATTTCTGTGCATTAGTTTTGTATCATTCAACTCTACCAAATTCATTGATTAGCTCTAGTAGTTTTCTGGTGGCATTTTTAGGATTCTCTATGTATAGTATCATGTCATCTGCAAACAGTGCCAGTTTTACTTCTTCTTTTCCAATTTGTATTCCTTTTATTTCTTTTTCTTCTCTGACTGCCGTGGCTAGGACTTCCAAAACTATGTTGAATGATAGTGGTGAGAGTGGACATCTTTGTCTTATTCCTGATCTTAGAGGAAATGCTTTCAGTTTTTCACCATTGAGAATGATGTTTGCTGTGGGTTTGTTGTATATGGCGTTTATTACGTTGAGGTAGGTTCCCTCTGTGCCCACTTTCTGGAGAGTTTTTATCATAAATCCGTGTTCAATTTTGTCAAAAGCTTTTTCTGCATCTATTGAGATGATCATATGGTTTTTATTCTTCAGTTTGTTAACTGGTGTATCACATTGATTGACTTGTGTATATTGAAGAATCCTTGCATCCCTGGGATAAATCCCACTTGATCATGGTGTATGATCAGTTTAATGTGTTGTTGGATTCTGTTTGCTAGTATTTTGTTGAGTATTTTTTCATCTATATTCATCAGTGATATTGGTCTGTAATTTTCTTCTTTCGTAGTATCTTCATCTGGTTTTGGTATCAGGGTGATGGTGGCCTCACAGAATGAGTTTGGGAGTGTTCCTTCCTCTGCCAATTTTTTGGAAGAGTTTGAGAAGGATGGGTGTTAGCTCGTCATTAAATGTTTGATAGGATTCACCTGTGAAGCCCTCTAGTCCTGGACTTTTGTTTGTTGGAAGATTTTAAATCACAGTTTCAATATCATTACTTGTGATTGGTCTGTTCATATTTTCTATTTCTTCCTGGTTCAGTCTTGGAAGGTTATACCTTTCTAAGAATTTGTCTGTTTCTTCCAGGTTGTCCATTTTATTGGCATAGTATTGCTTATAGTAGTCTCTTAGGATGCTTTGTATTTCTGCCGTGTCTGTTGTAACTTCTCCTTTTTCATTTCTAATTTCATTGATTTGAGTCCTCTCCATCTTTTTCTGGATGAGTCTGGCTAATGGTTTATGAATTTTGTTTGTCTTCTCAAAGAACCAGCTTTTAGTTTTATTGATCTTTGCTATTGTTTTCTTTGTTTCTATTTCATTTATTTCTGCTCTGATCTTTATGATTTCTTTCCTTCTACTAACTTTGGGTTTTGTTTGTTCTTCTTTCTCTAGTTCCTTTAGGTGTAAGATTAGATTGTTTATTTGAGATTTTTCTTGTTTCTTGAGGTAGGCTTGTATTGCTATAAATTTCCCTCTTAGAACTGCTTTTGCTGCATCCTATAGGTTTTGGATAGTTGTGTTTTCGTTGTAATTTGTCTCTAGGTACTTTTTGATTTCCTCTTTGATTTCTTCAGTGATCTCTTGGTAATTTAGTAACATAGTGTTTAGCCTCCATGTGTTTGTGTTTTTTACATTTTTTTCCCTGTAATTGATTTCTAATCTCATAGCGTTGTGGTCAGAAAAGATGCTTGATACGATTTCAATTTTCCTAAATTTACTGAGGCTTGATTTGTGACCCAAGATGTGTTCTATCCTGGAGAATGTTCCGTGTGCATTTGAGAAGAAAGTGTAATCTGCTGTTTTGGGACGGAATGTCCTATAAATATCAATTAAATCTATCTGTCTCTTGTGTCATTTAAAGCTTGTGTTTCCTTATAAATTTTCTCTCTGGATGATCTGTCCTTTGGTGTAAGTGAGGTGTTAAAGTCCACCACTATTATTGTGTTACTGTCAATTTCCTCTTTTATAGCTGTTAGCAGTTGCCTTATGTATTGAGGTGATTCTCTGTTGGCTGCATATATATTTATGAGTGTTATATCTTCTTCTTGGAGGATCATTATGCAGTGTCCTTCCTTGATCATTATACAGTGTCCTTCCTTGCCTCTTGTAACATTTTTTGTTTTAAAGTCTATTTTATCTGATATGAGTATTGCAACTCCAGCTTTCTTTTGATTTCCATTTGCATGGAATATCTTTTTCCACCCCCTCACTTTCAGTCTGTATGTGTCCCTAGGTCTGAAGTGGGTCTCTTGTAGACAGCATATATATAGGTCTTGTTTTTGTATCTTTTCAACAAGCCTGTGTCTTTTGGTTGGAGCATTTAATCCATTCACATTTAAGGTAATTATCAATATGTGTGTTCCTATTTCCATTTTCTTAATTGTTATGGGTTTGTTTTTGTAGGTCCTTTTCTTCTCTTGTGTTTCCCACTTAGAGAAGTTCCTTTAGCATTTGTTGTAGAGCTGGTTTGGTGGTGCTGAATTCTCTTAGCTTTTGCTTGTCTGTAAAGCTTTTGATTTCTCCTCGAATCTGAATGAGATCCTTGCCTGGTAGAGTAATCCTGGTAGAGTAATCTTCCCTTTCATCACTTTAAATATATTGTGCCACTCCCTTCTGGCTTGTAGAGTTTCTGCTGAGAAATCAGCTGTTAACCTTATGGGAGTTCCCTTGTATGTTATTTGTCATTTTTCCCTTGTTGCTTTCAATAATTTTTCTTTGTCTTTAATTTTTGTCAACTTGATTACTATGTGTCTCAGTGTGTTTCTCCTTTGGTTTATCCTGCCTGGGATTCTCTGTGCTTCTTGGACTTGGGTGGCTATTTCTTTTCCCATGTTAGGGAATTTTTCCACTGTAATCTCATCAAATATTTTCTCACGTCCTTTCTCTCTATCTTCTCCTTCTGGGTCAGCTATAACGCGAATGTTGTTGCGTTTAATGTTATCCCAGAGGTCTCTTAGGCTGTCCTCATTTCTTATCATTCTTTTTTCTTTATTCTGTTTCACGGCAGTGAATTCCACCATTCTGTCTTCCAGGTCACTTATCCGTTCTTCTGCCTCTGTTATTCTGCTATTGATTCCTTCTAGTGTATTTTTCATTTCAGTTATTGCATTGTTCATCTCTGTTTGTTTGTTCTTTAATTCTTCTAGGTCTTTGTTAAACATTTCCTGCATCTTCTCAATCTTTGCCTCCATTCTTTTTCCGAGGTCCTGGATCATCTTCACTATCATTATTCTAAATTCTTTTTCTGAAAGGTTGCCTATCTCCACTTCATTTTGTTGCTTTTCTGGGGTTTTATCTTGTTCCTTCATCTGGTACAAAGTCCTCTGCCTTTTCATTTTGTCTGTTTTTCTGTGAATGTGATTTTCCTTCCACAGGCTGCAGAATTGTAGTTCTTCTTGCTTCTGCTGTCTGCCCTCTGGTGGATAAGCCTATCTAAGGGGCTTGTGCAAGCTTCCTGATAGGAGGGACTGGTGATGGGTAGAGCTGGGTGTTGCTCTGGTGGGCAGGGCTCAGTAAAACTTTAATCCACTTGTCTGCTGATGGGTGGGGCTGGGTTCCCTCCCTGTTGGTTGTTTGGCCTGAGGCAACCCAGCACTGGAGTCTACCCGGCTCTTTGGTGGGGCTAATGGCGAACTCTGGGAGGGCTCATGCCATGGAGTACTTCCCAGAACTTCTGCTGCCAGTGTCCTTGTCCTCATGGTGAGACACAGCCACCCTCCGCCTCTGCAGGAGACCCTCCAACACTAGCAGGTAGGTCTGGTTCAGTCTCCTATGGGGTCACTGCTCCTTCCCCCCTGGGTCCTGGTGTGCACACTACTTTGTGTGTGCCCTCCAGGAGTGGACTCTCTGTTTCCCCCAGTCCTGTCAAAGTCGTACAATCAAATCCCGCTAGGCTTCAAAATCTGATTCTCTAGGAGTTCCTCCTCCCGTTGCCGGACCCCCAGGTTGGGAAGCCTGACGTGGGGCTCAGAACCTTCACGCCAGTGGGTGGACTTTTGTGGTATTAATGTTCTCCAGTTTGTGAGTCGCTCACCCAGAGGTTCTAGGATTTGATTTTATTGTGATTTCACCCCTCCTACCATCTCATTGAAGCTTCTCCTTTGTCTTTGGACGTGGGGTATATTTTTTGGTGAGTTCCAGTGTCTTCCTGTCGATGATTGTCCAGCAATTAGTTGTGATTCTGGTGCTCTCGCAAGAGGGAGTGAATGCATGTCCTTCTACTCTGCCACCCTGAACCAATCTCCAAAGTCACTTAACTTTTAATTGTTGTTTTAAAAAGCCACATACCATAAAATTTACCACCTGAACTGTTTTTATATGCATGGTTCATTAGTATTAAGTATATTAAGTATATTTTTGTGCAACAGACCTTCAGAACTTGCAAAACTGAAACTCTATACCCATCGAACATCAACTCCCCATTTGCCCTCCCCCTAGCCCCTGGTAACCCCATTCAACCTTCTGTTCCTATGATTTTATCTACTCAAGGTACCCCATATAAGCCTTGAAGCCACTGGCCACAGTGGGATCCAGAGCAAGTCAGGTAACCTCTGCCTCTTTTTCTTCATCTGTGAAGCAGGGATGACGATAGGACTCACCTCACAAGCTTGTGTGAATTAAATGAAGCCCTATTAATAAAGCTGTTTGAACAATGCCTGGCTCACCGGAAGTACTATATAAAGGATGGCTATAGTTACGATGGTTGGGACATATTTATTTTCATGTATATTAGGGAAAAGACTAAACCAGTACAGCAAACCTATGACTGCATGAATAGAATTGCTTAAAATTTGACTAAAATATGTTTTGAATTTTTAAAAGTTGATTTAAAGAATGTTCCATTTTTTTAAAAGTACAAGTGTACAAAATGACAAGCTTTTTCAAAGCAAACTAGTGCCCCCTCCTGGTACTGGGGCAGGAGCGTCGGGCTGATCCTCTAACTGAGAAGCAGAAAATGAGAGACGGACCACGTCAGCTCCGTAGCTCAACTTCTTCAGAGACTGTTGTTCACTGGTAATCAAGGGCTCGATGTGGCCCAGGTGAAGGTAACCCATGCTCAGCCAGCCACCCTGCACCCACTCCAGGATCCGACTCTGGTTCCCCAGTATAGCACTGCTCTGGACAGCCTGATTTTCTCCCGGGGATGTCTGCAGGCTTGAGGAAGCCCAGGGAACGCTCACCAGAGGTCTTTCCACTCCAGCAGGGGTCTAGGCCCCACCAGACACATCAGAAGGAAGGACTCACCTTTCTTGCCCTTGTGCTCTTTATATATCATGGCAGTTAGCACTTGGTAGGTCCATAGAACACAACCCAAATTTCTCACTGTACCTTCCCAGTGCCTACGTCCTCTGACCCTGACCTTACACTGTCTCCTCCCCTCCCCCTCTCCCACCTCCAGCCACACCAGCCTCGGTCCTCAAATGCACAGAGCTTTCTCCCACCTTAGAGTCTTTACCCCTGCTGGTTCCCCCACCCAGATTTTCACATGGCTCGTTCCCCACCTGCAGGTCTCTGCCTGCTGCCATCTCCTCCTGGCTGTCCTGCTGACGCTGGCCCCCAACTCTCTCTGCCACTCTCCTGTTTTATTCCCTCCATGACATTCCCAATAGAGCAAGTATTGTCCTTCTTTCCTCACCTGTTTGTCATCTGCATCTCTCACCAACTGTGAGCTCCTTGAAAACAGGTACCTGTCTGTCTGGCTCACTAAACATCTCCAGCCTCTACTCAGTGTTCAATGAATATTTGTTGAATGGATAAATGGTATCCTCACTTTACACACAAGGAAATTCCAAGAGGAGGAGTGACTTGCCAGACAGAAGTGTCCCCGAAGATCACGCTTTTGACCTATGCCACACTACCCAGGTCCAGCCTGGCTGCAGCCGAGTCGGCTCAGACATCCTCACTGAAAATGCTTTTCCCTTTTGGCGAGGGTCGGGGGGTCATTCTGACTCTGGTGACATCACATGGGGGAGACTTAGTCATCGAGTCGGCTCAGACAGGCCAGCTCCATGGAGCAATCCCTCAGCCCATGACTCACCCCCGCTGACATTCGCAAAGAATGTGTAGATACTGTATCAGTGGAACTTTTCACTCACAGGGAAGAGTAATCGGTTTACTCCTTGCCTCAGCCACCAAATTGGCAAGTGAGTTGCCTCTGAGAGCAGTGGACAAAAGGGGACTTTTGCATCCTCTAAACAGACACACATGCAGATTTTTTTTTAATGGGTCATCACCAATTCCAAACCCTTATTCAGACCATAACATGGTTGCCAGAGTGATTCAACCAATCATTTGACAAATATTTATTGAGCACTTCCTGTGTTCTAGGCACTGATATACAGCAGGGAACAAAACAGACACAAGTCTCGCCCTTACAGAGCTGCCATTCTAGTGACGGAGACAGATGTAAACAAATAAACAAGGAAAAACATAATTATGTCAGAGGGTGACATGCCGTGGAGAAAAAGCATGGAAGTCCGAGAGAAGGTGTAACTTAAAATTGCATTTTAAATTTTGGATTTTGTAATTTAATTAAGTAAATGAAGGCCTCCCTGAGAAAGTGACATTTGGGCAAAACAGAAGGTAAAGCCGATGCAAAGGCCCTGAGGCACAAGTCTGGCATGTTGGCGGCACAGCTGTGAGGCAGTGTGGCTGGGGCAGAGTGAGCAGGAGAGAGCAAAGGAGACAAGGCCGTAGAAGTGAGAGGGCAGCCGGCAGACCTCTGGACAACTTGGCTTTTACTCTGAGTGAGATGGGAGCCAAGGGAGGGGTTTGAGCACCAGTGTGGCAGGACCCACCTAGGTGTTAACAGATTCCCTTTGGCTGCTTTGGGAGAACAGATTGAGGCAGGCAAGGAAGGAGCAGAGACCAGGGATGCACGAGTTCCAGCTGGAAGTGATGGTGCTTGGACCAGCAGAGGTCCAGATTCTGGGTGTATTTTGCAGGTAGAGCTGACAGGGTTTGATGGCAGATGGGATGTGGGAATAAGGGAGAGAGAGCATGATTACAAGGTTCGTGGCCTCAGCACCTGGAAGCGTGGTACCACTTTCAGAGCTGGAGACTCCGCTGTTGGAAGGGTGGGTTTGGGGGAAGATCAGCGTAGTAAACCAGACTCTTCTGGACTCATATAAATCAAGGTGATCCCAAAACAACCACTGACAAAAACCCAAACACCAGTCCAGAGCCAGGGAAACTGCTCAGTTCACGCAATTTACAAGCAGCAGAGAAAACTGTTGAATTCAGTTTTCAGAAGCTCCTGCTGGAAGAAGCTGAGAGATAAAATGGGCTGCTAGAGAAAAGAGGATGATTGCTGAGCACAAAAGCCTCCTGCAGGAGGAAGGAGGTGCACCTGAGCCCCCTCCCCACGCAGAATCCAGGACCCTCGCTTCTTGCCACCTTGGCTCATCAGCTCCCACTTCTGACATGATTCAACCTCAAAACCACAAAGGAGGCACTTTCTAATCTGCAGCTTCTAATGAATGCCCAGCTCCCTTGGGAAAGAGCTCAACACACATATGGATGTGGGAACAAAAAGGGCCCAGTCCCTTGAACAGCCCAAAGCGTCTCAAATCGAATGGCAGGTGCCCTGATGGTGCGTCTCTCACTTTGTCCAATGTTCGTGACTCTGAGGTGACTGACAATCCCGTTACCGCCTGAAGACAAACATCTCACGTGGCTCAGATCACCCCCTGCTCCTGGCGACAGCAGGCACAATTTCTGGTCACAATTAAACAAAACAAGAGGGCCTGGTGCCAGGGGAAGTGAGAACCACGGCCACTGTCAACTGTCAGCTTTTCCCCACAGCGATCCAGAATGAATATGGCAGGAGCAGGTGCGGCCCCAGGACCCGGTGACCTGAGGCTGAGAAACTTGGAGAAGACCTAGACATTCTGTGAGGGATCCCAGGACAGGACCAAGCAGGAGGCCTGAGGGTGCACTAAATCCCAGTGACAAAGAAAGAGCATCCCTCTGGGAGATCAAGGATAAAAAATTGACAAGGTAAGCAGAGCCCTAATTTGGGGTGAGAACGGTTGGAATTGTCTTTCTGTAGTGGATCTTTTGTTTCTGCCTGCCCAGCATCTGTCTCCACTTCTGGCCACAGAAATTCGATGTTTATTTGGAGAACTGTATTAATTACATTTTTTTATTCTGTATTTTTGATTCTTTGATGTTTGGGGCCTTGCAGACCCTGGAGGGACTGCCCCTCACAGAGTTAGTCAGTTCCTAAAGATGGTAAATTTCTTGCCCTGGAGCTTGCTTTTCATATGCAAACCAGCCAATTCAGAGCTCACACTCCAGGCCACTATCCACCTGCTCTGATCACTTGGCCCAGGGACCAAGCCACTAGGGACAGCCCCTCTGCCCCAGAGCCCACTGAAGTTACTCAAACTAGCCAGTCCTGAGGCTGCTTACCCTGTTTCCTTGTTCCCTCTCATGGAAACCACAAGAAAGGCTCTTGGCAATGTTTCTCCCACCCCCTCACACTGACCAACCCCCATATTCCCCCATGACACGTTTTTTTTTTTTGGAATCTGTGGGTACAAAACCATCTTTTCAATGGCAGCCATCTCCTGATGTGTTAGCCCTATCATTCCTGAATAATAATAAAACCTACGTTTCAAAACAAAAATGACCTGTCCCCCACTTGCAGTCCGTGGGTCTGGATGGAGCTTACCCTATCCCCAGCCCCATGTCAGGGGTGGGTATGTGACCCAGACCTGGCCAATCAGAGTATCCTGTCCCTGCTTGCCATCGTTAAATGTCCAATGAGAGCCAATTCTGAGACTTTAGTTAGAAGGATTGGGAAAGAGTCGTTGAGAGGATGATGTCTCATCTCTGCTTTGCCCTTCTGGCTCAGCTCACCAGCAGGGTGGTGTTTTATCCTGCTACGTTGAGCTGCACAGGTACAGGAGTAGACCAGAAGGCTGAATTTAATTAGGGCTGGGATTTTGCCAATAGAGTATATAAATATAGCAAAAGGGGCAAGGGTGTGGAGTATGTTAGAAAGTGATTAAAGCAATGGAAAATAGAATCTAAAATGGGTTAGAGGAAAGTGAAAATATGGGGAGAGGGGAGCTGGGGAGTACAGTGAGTAGGTTGTAGGGCCATGGATTTGTACAGTCTGGTGGGCCAAGGCATTGCTGGAATTGAAGCAATAGAGGGAGTGAGTTGAAAGGCTAGGAACGGGGTGGAGCCAGGCTTGGGGACCCTGATGCTTATATAATTTAGGGACTTTCATTAAGAAAAGGATTACAGGGAGTTCCCTGGTGGCCTAGTGGTTAGGATTCCAGACTTCATGGCCCGAGTTTAATCGTAGGCGAACTGAGATACTGCAAGCCATGCAGTGTGGCCAAAAAAAAAAAAAAAATTACAAAATTAGTAGGATCTCATTCAGGGCTTTGAAGAGGGTCCAGGCAGGTGAGAGGTCCAAAGCTTAAACTTCATTATCTTCATGGTGAATCCACCATTGACTAGGACCTTGAAATTTGTTATGGAGGAGACATGATTGATTATTGGTAATGAGATCAGGTCTGGATCTAGGTTGTGATTTGATTATAAGTGACCATCTTTTGGTTCCAGTAACGCTTCACCTCTAAGAGGCAGAGTTTTGATAACAATGATTGTGAATTTTACTGTGGCTTTCAGCCGGTCTGCAGGCTGGGATTCTCAACTACATTACAGAGAATCTGGCTTTAAATAAGTGCTGCCCGGCCCAAGTAGGTTCTGCCCAATTGGCTGCCCCAAACTCTATTACTATTTTGAGAGAACTGTTGTTTTTAATGGCTTTGGGTACTGAGAGAAGCAGCTTCTGGAATTCACATGGCTACTTCACAGGCTTCCTAGGGCACCATCCTCCATGTGTCTTTATCAATTTATCAATTACATAAACTATGACCATGACTTCACATAGTGTGGCTTCACCCACTGACAGGTGATAGAGTTTACTAATAACCAAATAAGAAACAAGAGCCTTAAAATAGAGAAAATATGCCAACTTCTTAGATGGAAGTAAAGAAATCGTTTGATGAAATTAAGGCAAATCCAAAGTCTGAGAAGACCATCAAAATAGGTTCTGCCTGGAACTCTGTTTCCCCAAATCCGATTTGATCAGGGAATTAAGGAGGAATGAAGGTGATTTGAAACATATGAGCTTCATTCCTACTGTCAGAGCAGGAACAGTGGAAGAATGAAAATCAATACAGGTCACAATTTTGCAAACCCTAGTGAACAAATCAGTATAGGCAAGAGCTATATCCATCATCAAGGGCTGCTAACACCATAATCAAAGAGACACCCAGACTTTATCTGCCTCCTGCTGCAGGAACACACCACCCCCTGTAAAGATGTCTTGCCAAAAAAATCAGTCTTGAATCTGAACCAGCCACTAAACCTAAACACCAATGTATAGGAAGTACGGAGGACAGAGGAACATGTTAAATTACACCACAGGGCTGCGATCAGCAAAATCCAGACTGTGGGAAAATCTACAGGACACACAACCCAATTTCTTCAACAAACATACTGCCAGGGAGAAGGTAAAGTTGGAGGGTGACATCTGTAGATTAAAAGATAGATGACATAGAGAGTTAATGAGCATCTCAAGCTTTTTCTTTTCCTTTTTAATGATGCTGCACTATCAGAGTACATCTAGTGTTCTCTCTTTTGTTTGGCATATAATCATGCACAACCTTTTTATTTCTTTGAGATGGGAGTATATTTTTATTTCCTAAATGCCATACTATAAAGATCAAACTCTTAAGTGTGTTTGTGCAATTCAAAAATAAAGATATATTAAGGGGTGGTGGTGGGAAATACTGGTTTAGATACGAGGCAAACTTAAAGCAAGTTTTACTTTTGGTTGTATTTTCCTTGTATATTATAAACATTTATTTAACTTGTTGCAGTTTGAAGTAAAAAAAGTTCCAAAATGTATGTTCAACAATAATCATTAAAATGTTTGCAGCAGGGCTTCCCTGGTGGTGCAGTGGTTGAGAGTCCGCCTGCCGATGCAGGGGACACGGGTTCGTGCCCCAGTCCGGGAGGATCCCACATGCCACGGAGCCGCTGAGCCTGTGCGCCCGGAGCCTGTGCTCCGCAACGGGAGAGGCCACAACAATGAGAGGCCCACGTACCGCCAAAAAAAGAAAAAAAATGTTTGCAGCATAAAAAATTTTAAAAAAAATAGATGACATATATCAACCAATTGGAATTTGTAGACTTTATTTAAATCCTCATTCAAACATTTTTAGAATTCTAAATTTATGAGACAACTGGATATTTGAATACTTATTGGATATTTAATAATATTAAAGAATTATTACTCAACATACAATAATGGTATTTCAGTTATTGCTTTTTTTAAGTCCTTATTTTTTTAAAAAAATGTACAGATAAAATTATGTGGTAAGCAGAAATCCAAGATGATCCCCAATCACTAATGCCCTTGAGTGTGATATGAGGGATACCACTCACCCAATATGTTACATTATAGGCAAAAAGGATTGTTGCGGTTGTAAATAAGGGCCCTAATGGGTTGAGTTCATCATCAAAAGGGAGATTATCTTTGGTGAGCCTGGCCTAATCAGGTGAGTTCTTTAAACGTTATCTAGATATCAGGGACAGAAGAAGTCAGAGGAATGTGCTCCTGCTGGCCTGGAAGAAAGCAAGTAGCCATGTCCTGAACTGCTTGCGGGGGCATGTGATAAGGAACTACGGGGAGCTTCTAGGAGCAGACAGCAAGAGTCCGCTGATGGCAGGGAGAAGACGGGAACCTCAGTCCTACAGCTACGAGGAAATGAATTTTGCCAAGAACCAGTGAACTTCAAAGAGCACTTCAAGCCCCAGGTGAGAATTGCAGCTTTGACCAAGAACTTGACTTCAGCCTGGTGACACTCTGAGCAGAAGAGTCAGCTAACCCACACCCAGACTCCTGACCCATGGAAACTGTGAGATAATAATTTGTGTTGCTTAAAGATGCGAAGTTTGCAGTCATTTGTTATACAGCAATAGAAAATGAATAGGAATGATAATGTTTGGGATTTCCTTCAAACTAAGGGAAAG
>NW_006770868.1:1325304-1333630 GCF_000442215.2 Lipotes vexillifer
GAATGTCTGGAGGAGCCCCTGCAGAAATGTGGTCCTCACCAGCCTTCCAAGGTTGGGGTTCAGACATTTCAGCAATAACTTCAGTTCTGGAATCTGCAGCTGAAACAACAGCTTCAGGAAGAGTAAGAAACATCCCCAGCAGGCAGGCTTTGCAGACTAAAGAAATTTCCCATCAAGAGTCAGGGCCCAGGGGCTTCCCTGGTGGCGCAGTAGTTGAGAGTCCGCCTGCTGATGCAGGAGACATGGGTTTGTGCCCCGGTCGGGGAAGATCCCGCATGCCGCGGAGCGGCTGGGCCCGTGAGCCATGGCCACTGGGCCTGTGCGTCCAGAGCCTGTGCTCCGCAACGGGAGAGGCCACAACAGTGAGAGGCCCGTGTACTGAAAAAAAAAAAAAAAAGAGTCAGGGCCCAGGATGAGCACACCTGCTCACCAAGAGCTCATGCCCATTTCCCATAAGGACCCTAGAAACACAGGTCTCGAAGTGGGTAGCAAACAGAGAGAGGCTTTGGACCAGCCCAGGCTGCCTGGATTCAAATCTTGTCTCTCCCACGTTCCAGCTGGGTAGACTTGACCCAGTTATTCCATTTCTCTGCACTTCAGTTTCCTTGCCTGTAAAACAAGAATAATAATAGAATCCACCTGACGAGTTCTCATAGAAATCAAACTGATGAGTATAAAGCACATAGGACAGTGTTGGCATGCAGTCAACTGAATTGGATCATTCTTTGCTATAAATGATTATCCTGAGTGTGAAGGAAAAGACCTCAAATAAGACCCTCGCTTTTTTTTTTTTTTTTTTGGCCACACCACGCGGCTTGTGGGATCTTAGTTCCTTGACCAGGGATTGAACCCAGGCCCACGGCAGTGAAAGTCGAGAATCCTAACCACTAGGCTACCAGGGAACTCTCCAAGATGCTCACATTTTAAAACTTGGCAAAAAAAAAAAAAAAACTAGGACATATGTGTAAATGGATGTTCCCTCTAAATATGATAAGTGGCTAGTGCCAAAAGTAACCTTTTAGTGAGATATTGCTCCTAATTAAAGGGTCAGCCAACTACAGCCCACCATCTGTTTTTTTTTGGGGGGGAGTGGGGGAAAACCATCTGTTTTTTAAATAAAGTTTTATTGCAAAACAGTCATGCCCACTGGCTAAGTAGTTATTGTCTCTGACTCCTTTGGTGATGGAAGGGAGACAAATATGTCTCACAAAGCCAAAAAAAATTACTTTCTGGCCTTTTACAGAACAAGGTCTCTGTTCCAACTGGATTTATGTTCACTGGCTGTGATGTCTGGACCTTCAGCTTGCATCCCCATGAAGCTGGTACCAGTGTTATTTTCTGCTGTCATTAGCAATAATAACATGGGTCTGGATTAGACCAGGAGGTGGGTGTGGCAGTATGATTGCCTGGGGGCTGCTCAAGGCTGGAATTTGCTTCCTTAGAAAATGCTGTGGGCACAGGGCTGGGGCCACCATGCCTGTGTCTCACTTTCCCTCTTTCAGCTCTTTAAACAGGGGGTCTCACGTGACTAGTCCAGCCTCTGAGACCCTGAAGGAACTGCACCTGTTCAGAGGGAAACAGCCCACACTGCAGCTGCTGAAGGACCCCCTACTCTACCTGGTATCCTTACAGGCCCTAAACAGCTGAGTCTGAGCAAAATAAGAAATGAGGGCAGATGAATTTGGACCCTAACTGCTTTGGTCTTACAGCTCACAGGCGCCAGTGGATTTGAGCTCAGCCTTTCATTCCTTTCGACTTCAATTTACTTGCACCTTCGGTTACAGGGAATCTTTGGACGTGAATTTGTCCCAGGGGCTATCATAAAGACTTTATATTCGAATGCGAGGCAATATATCGTTGGCTTGTGTTATGGGAGTCTATATAATCTCGTGACCGCACCTGTGATAGGCCATATTGGATAACGGAGCTGGACATAATTTGAGATGGAAAAGAATAGGGAGTTCATTTTCAGTGGGGAGTAGGCTTGTGTTGATTCAAAGACCGTGTTTTTCCCAGTCCACTGCTGAGCCATCGTTCTAGGAGGATCCACAAGAAGCACTGGCTGGTATTGAGGTTCAAGAAGGCAGGCCCGGGGCTTCCCTGGTGGCGCAGTGGTTGAGAGTCCGCCTGCCGATGCAGGGGACACGGGTTCGTGCCCCGGTCCGGGAAGATCCCACGTGCCGCGGAGCGGCCGGGCCCGTGAGCCATGGCCACTAAGCCTGCGCGTCCGGAGCCTGTGCTCCAGAGGCCACAACAGTGAGAGGCCCGCATACCAAAAAAAAAAAAGAAGGCAGGGGCTTCCCTGGTGGCGCAGTGGTTGAGAATCTGCCTGCTAATGCAGGGGACACGGGTTCGAGCCGCGGTCTGGGAAGATCCCACATGCCGCGGAGCAACTAGGCCTGAGAGCCACAACTACTGAGCCTGTGCATCTGGAGCCTGTGCTCCTCAACAAGAGAGGCCACGACAGGGAGAGGCCCGCGCGCCGCAATGAAGAGTGGCCCCCGCTTGCCACAACTAGAGAAAGCCCACGCACAGAAATGAAGACCCAACACAGCCAAAAATAAAATAAATAAATAAGTTAAAAAAAAAAAAGAAGGCAGGCCCAGGACTGGCATGAAAGACTGCTATCCCTCTGCCCACCCGCCCCAGGGGACAACCCAACCTCAGTTGTCCACAGGCTTAATAGTTGTGCTTTAGGGTCAAAAGAACAAAGGTGGGAGGAGGATACCTATTTCCCACTCCTCCCGTTTCCTTGGGTCAGCTGTTCTCAACCTTGGCTGCAAGTGGGAATCATCTGGGCTCACAGGCTTGCCAGGTTCAGCAAATAAAAATACAAGACGCCCCAGTTAACTTTGCATTTCAGATAAACAACAAATACGTTTGTAATTCAAGTATTTCCAGGCAATCTTTGAGACATTACTTGAACTACAAAAATGTATTTTTGTTTATCTGAAGTACAAAGTTAACTGGGTGTCCTGTAGTTTATCGGACCAGCCTGGGAGGGAGAACTTTAAAAAAATACCAAGGCCTGACCCCGTCAATCCCAGCTTCTCTGAACCCTCGCTCACCCTCTCATGCCTCCACGGAGAGGATGACTGTGACTGATTTATCCCGCTGGTGAGTTGGGGCGAGGGAACTGGGCAAATGTGCTTTGGCCGCTTCCTGTCTTTCTGAGACTGGTGGCGGGGGTGCACTCTAGTGAGTAGTAGGACATCGTTTTTCCCCTGGGGTGGGCCTACACGCTGGGGCAGTAAGTGCATATGGTGGGGACGGGGTGGGACGGGGACAGAGTATTAGCCAGTTTGGCGGAACCTAAGCCAAGTCCTTAAGTAGCTTTCTTAGTTATAAAGGTAGAATTTTCACCTTCGTCTCCCTAAACCCGATGTCTCTTTCTCTGTTGGTTTTGAACCTCCTTAACGAAGAAAAGGATGTTAAGAATTGACGCTCCCTCCCAAGACCCCAACATCTGCCGCCTCCTCTCCTCTAAGGCATATGAGGTCCTCACGGTTTAGCTCAAAAGGCCTTTCCTCCAAGAAGCCTTCCCCAGACCAAGGCAGATCCCCTGGTTGTATGTTTTCATAAACCCCTCTGCATTTTGTTTCTCTCTGGCCCGATTGTCATTGACTGAAGCAGGATTTCTGGACCTTGACACAACTGAAATTCGGGGTCGCATAAATCTTTGTTGTGAGTCTGTCCTGTGCATCGTAAGATGTTTAGCAGCATCCCTGACCTGTACCCACTAGATGCTGGTGACCCACTCCTCTGCCCATCCCCAGGGTGACAACCAAAATGTCTCCAGACATTGCCAAATATCCCACGTGTGCTTTAATGTTCTGCTGCCTCTGTCATGAAATTCTTAATAGTGTTTGAACGAGGGGACCCGCAAATTATGTAGCTGGCTCTGTTTGTGCACCTCATTTTTTTTTAAAGCTTCTCTCCCACAACATTGGCTTTGAGAGCAAATAGTGGGTCTACCCTATTCACTGCTGTACCCCCAGTGCCGGCACAGAGAAAGTGCTCAGAAAATATGTAAAAACAAGGAGCAAGGGAGAAGCTGAATGGAGACCCCCCACCTCTTTCCCCGACTGAGGAACAGAAGGAAATGTAACCTCAGCCGGCCTGCGTAAATCGCTCTGTTCAATAGCCTTCCTTCCCGAGGATGCTGGAACATTCTTCCAAGCTCCTCAAGCGTGTGGAGCAGCAACTGTACCCTGTGTGGTCTGTGGGCCTTTCTCGCAGCCTCCATGTGCCGTGTTAGCTGGATGGAGCCGTAATCCCCAGGTGTAAAAGATAAGGGCCCGGGTGGGAGCCTTCACACTGAATTTCTGAGCTCCACCCGTTCAAAGGAGGCCTTCATTTTGCATTAATTCTGGCCAGTTTAGCTTGTGCTCCTATCCACAAAACAGAGTTGACCTGGTTGCAAGTCTTATAGCCAGATGAGCAGAGGACCGCAGGCCCTAGTGAGGCAAGTCTACTTAAAATGGGGACCCAGATTTCACAATAAATAGTGAAGGGGAAATTTTCAGAGTAAATAGTCTGGGGCTTTATCTTGATGAACGAAAGTAAATTTTATAAAAATAAGTCTATATTCACAGCAGTTTTCTTCGTAATGGCCAAAAACTGGAAATAACTCACATCAGTGATCAAATAAACTGCAGTGCAATCCACAAGGTGGACATCACTCAGCAATAGAAAGCAACAAACTATTGATAGGCGCATGCAACAATTTGGACAGACCTTGTATCAGTTTCCTAGGATGACTGTAACAAACTACCGTGAATTTACTGGCTTAAAAAAGCAGAAATTTATTCTCATGGTTCTGGAGGCCAGAAATCTGATACAAGGTGTCAGAAGGCTTGGTTCCTTTAGGGAGCCCTGAGGGAGAATCCTTCCATGCCCCTCTCCTAGCTTCTGGTGGATGCCAGAAGTTCTTGGCTTGTGGCTTCATCACTCTCATCTCTGCATTCTTCAGGTGGACTTCCCCTCTGTGTGTCTCTGTATCTCAAATCTCCCTTTCTTTTCTCTTAGAAGAATTCTAGTCATAGGATTTAGGGCCCACCATACATCCAGGATAACCTCATCCTGAGATCCCTAAATTAATTCCATCTGCAAAGACCCTGTTTCCATATAAGTTCATAGTCACAGGTTCTGAGGATTAGAACTTAGACATATCTTTTTGGGAAACACTATTCAACCCACTACAAACCTCAAGGGAATTATTCTGAGCGGAAAAGAGCCAATTGCTAAAGGCTACATACTGTATAATTCCATTTATATAACACTCTTAAAATAACAAAATTATTAGTGGTTGCCAAGCATTAGGGATGGGGGAGAGGTGGAATGACAATAAAAGGGGAGCTGGAGGGGGCCTTGTAGTAAAGGAGTAGCTCTGTATCTTGACTGTGGTTATTTGAATCTACACTTGATAAAACTTCCTAGAGCTACACACACATGCAAACACACACACACGGATTCCTGTATAACTGATGAAATTTGAATAAAGTCTGTGGATTGCATTAATGTGATTTCCCTAGTTTTGATATTGTAGCATAGTTATGCAAGATGGGGACTTGGAAAACTGGTGGAGCATACACCAGTACATTTTTTTTTTTTGCAATTTCCTGTGCATCTATAATTTCCAAAATAAATAAATAAATAAATAAATAAATAAATTTTTAAAAATAATTTTATTTAATGGAAGTTAAATAAAATTTAACTTTATTTAATGGAACTTTATTTAGTGGAACTTTTATTTAATGGAAGTTAAGTTATTGCAAACTATGACCTCATTCTTAGAACAAAGACTAAATCAAGAACTCAAGAATAGACCTTTTTGTATAATTTTATTACATGTGGGAGGGTTTTTTTTAATATCAATTTATTTATTTGACATAGAAAAATGGTACAGATGAACAGGTTTGCAGGGCAGAAATAGAGACACAGTTGTAGAGAACAAACGTATGGACACCGAGGAGGGCAAGTTGCGGAGGGGTGGTGGTGGTGGGATGAACTGGGAGATTGGGATTGACATGTATACACTAATATGTATAAAATAGATAACTAATAAGAACCTGCTGTATAAAAAATAAGTAAAATAAAATTCAAAAAAATTTTAGGCTGCGTTGGGTCTTTGTTGCTGCACATGGGCTTTTCTCTGGTTGCGGCGAGCAGGGGCTACTCTTTGTTGCGGTGCGCGGGCTTCTCGTTACGGTGGGTTCTCTTGTTGCGGATCACAGGCTCTAGGCACGCGGGCTCAGTAGTTGTGGCCCACGGGCTCTAGAGCAAAGGCTCAGCAGTCATGGCTCGTGGACTTAGTTGCTCTGCGGCATATGGGATCTTCCCGGACCAGGGATCAAACCCGTGTCCCCTGCATTGGCAGGCAGATTCTTAACCACTGCGCCACCAGGGAAGCCCACATGGGAGTTTCTAATACCAAAACTTCAAAATTGCCTTGGACCTGGAAAAGCGTTAAGTGCTAAAGCCATTATCCCTGTATATCTGGCTTTCAGAAATTCAACCAAGGAAAAACTGTTCCCATGAAATGCTTGTTTCCAAATCAGGAAACTCAAGTGCAAAATTGTATTATAAATATGTGCACACAGAGGGGCTTCCCAGGTGGCACAGTGGTTAAGAATCTGCCTGCCAATGCAGGGGACACGGGTTCAATCCCTGGTCCGGGAAGATCCCACATGCTGCAGAGCAACTAAGTCCATGAGCCATGACTGCTGAGCCTGCGCTCTAGAGCCCCTGGGCCACAACTACTGAAGCCCACACACCTAGAACCCGTGCTCCACAACAAGAGAAGCCACCACAATGAGAAGCCTATGCACCGCAACAAAGATTAGCCCCTGCGCACCGCAACTAGAGAAAGCCTGTGCACACACAACAAAGACCCAACACAGCCAAAAATAAATAAAATAAAATAAATTTTAAAAAAATCTTGAAAACAAATATGTACACAGAGAATCTTAAATGAAACAGTCTATGCAACCCATGCACTGGGAATAAAGAATGTGTGTCAGAAACATCTGTGCTTAGCTAATGGTCTAGGTGTCCCAAGTGCCCTGACTCCAACCATCTACTCTGAAAAGAAGATCAGAGTCTGCACTGAAGTGAATCTGACCCCATCAGGAGACCAGCAGTGGACCAACAGGGACAAGCTTCATAGCGGCCATTCATTGCACTCACAATGTCCCACCATGGCTCCAAGTTTCTGATGATGATCAAGATACATAAAATACTTTGGGAACAGCTGAAAATTTTATCCAGTCTACAATAGAAACTTCCCTAAAATGCTACACAGGAACAGAGAGCCTGATCTCGTTAGTGACAGAAGGATTCCACTTTGAGGACAAGGCATCCTGCCAATGAAGTTATTTCAGGGAAATCTATTGTTGGTAAAAATAGAGAAGAGGAGCCTATGAACAAGAGGGAGTTACCTTTTTCTCAGAGTTGTTGAAGGATTAAATGAAATAATGCAGGTGGGAAAGGGCTCTATAAATTACCCGTATAAAGTTGAGATATGAACGCCTAGAGGGCAAGCCCCTAATTATCCTAATTATCTGGTATCCCCAGAACTTAGCTAGTGCCTGGTACAGAGTAGACTTTCAATAAATGTCTGCAGAATGAATTCATTCAAACCTCTTTTGCTAAGGAATACAGATTTTCCCCCCTAAGCAGTCTTTCTTAACTGTATATATCAATAGGAATAAGAACACACAGTTCAGTAGGAAAAAAAGAACTAAGAATAAACAGATTTTTTTTATTTTAGAAGACATTTAAGCACATGAAAAGCTGCTCAAAATTACTTATAATAAAAAATGTAAAATAACATGAGATTTTTAAAAAACTATCAGATTGGCAAAGATCTAAAAGTTTAAAAAGACTATGCTGGTGAGTGTGTTGGGAAATAGCCTTTCTTAGGCATGTTGGTATGCATTAATACAGCCCCTTGGAAGGGGAATTTGGCATTGCCTACTCAAAATTTGAACTGGACATATTTTTTGGCAGAATTCCATTTTGAGGAATTCATCCTACAGATAAGCTCTCACAGAGCTAGAACTCTGTGGGGTACATAGTAAGCACTTTATCATTATTGTTAAATGTATTTGTACAAGGATATACATATCAAGATATTCTCTGAGGTACTATTACTAACAGCAAAAGACTGTGAAAATCCTAAATGTCGTTCAATGGGGGAACTGGTTAAAGAACACCGAGAGCATGTATATGGCACTCTAAATGTCAGTTTAAAAGATTGAGGCTGAGGACTTCCCTGGTGGCGCAGTGGTTGAGAGTCCGCCTGCCGATGCAGGGGACACGGGTT
>NW_006770868.1:1333771-1352770 GCF_000442215.2 Lipotes vexillifer
AAAAAAAAAAAAAAAAAAAAAAAAAAAAGATTGAGGCTGGGGATTTCCCTGGTGGCACAGTAGTTAAGACTCCAAGCTCCCAATGCAGCGAGCCCAGGTTCAATCCCTGGTCAGGGAACTAGATCCTGTATGCATGCCGCAACTAAGAGTTTGCATGCCACAACTAAGGAGCTGGCAAGCCACAACTAAAGAAGCCGCCTGCCACAACTAAGGACCCCATATGCTGCAACTAAGGAGCCCACCGGCCACAATTAAGACCCGACACAACCAAATAAATAAATAAGTAAAAGATTGAGGCTGATCTATGTGAAATGAGGGGAACTGGAACAGTGGACAGTACACATTACTTTTTAAAAAACAAAGTATAGGAACAGTGTAAATATCATTTATTTTAAAGAGCTATATCTACAAAAATGCATGTATAAGGCTGGTTACAGAGATTGTCTCTAGGGAAGGAACTGAAAGGATGGGAGTTAGTAGTGGGAAGGAAGACTTGCACTTTCTTAATACACTATTTTTTGTTTTGCTTTTAAACTTCTTATTTTTAAATAATTTTAAAGTGCAAAGATAGTAAACAGAGTTCCTGTATACCCTTCACCCAGTCTCTCCTAATGTTAATATCTTATATACCCCTAAACTAAAAACAATTTTTTTGAGAATTATAATTTTTTAAATTATTTTATTTTTTATTTTTAAAAATTTTATTGGAGTATAGTTGATTTACAATGTTGTGTTAGTTTCTGCTGTACAGCAAAGTGAATCAGTTACACATGTACATATATCCTCTCTTTTTTAGATTCTTTTCCCATATAGGCCATTACAGAGTATTGAGTAGAGTTCCCTGTGCCGTACAGTAGGTCCTTATTAGTTATCTATTTTATATATAGTAGTGTGTATATGTCATTCCCAGTCTCCCAATTTATCCCTGCCCCCTTTCCCCTGGTAAACATAACTTTTTTGTTTGTTTGTTACATCTGTGACTCTATTTGTGTTTTGTAAATAAGTTCATTTGTACCAGTTTTTAGATTCCATATAAGCGATATCATATATTTGTCTTTCTCTATGTGACTTACTTCACTCAGTATGACAGTCTCTAGGTCCATCCATGTTGCTGCAAATGGCATTATTTCATTCTTTTTTATGGCTGAGTAATATATGTACCACATCTTTATCCATTCCTCTACTGATGGACATTTAGGTTGCTTCCATGTCCTGGCTATTGCAAATAATGCTGCAATGAATATTGGGGTGTGTGTATCTTCTCAAATTATGGTGTTCTCCAAAACTAAGAAATTAACTAAGCTAAACTATAGACTTTATTCAGATTTCCCCAGTTTTTCCACTGATATCCTTTTTCTGCTCCAGGATTCAATCCAGGATACCACATTGCATTTAGTATATATACCTTTGAGCTGTTCAAATTTACCATGAGCATGAATTACTTTTTAAAAACTAAGCATGTTTTTAAACAAAGAGTATGATCATAACATTGATTTGCTATTGATGCTTTGAAGGCATATTGCTTCTTTAAATTAGAAGTAAATGTTTTAGAGGATAATGAAAACTCCTTTTCAGATAATCATTGTGAATCATCTTCAACAGTTTTTTTTTTAAACAAAATCCATTTACTACTCTTTTTCCTGCTGTTATTAAATAAAGGTTCATTTATGGATCTAATCCAGCCCAAAACACTACAGGTGCAAATCTCCCAAAGTATCAAGTGCAAACTCTCATTTCCATCCCTATACTCTTCCATCTTCACTCTGATTTTCTATTATGCAGGTACGTTTTTCTAAAAAATTACATTCAATCACCAATTCACCAGAATACCAGGAAAAGCAAACAATATTGACGGATAGCACATGCAGCTCCCCAATCCCAATTTTTCAGTCCTTTGAAAAATATCACTCAAACCACTTTACATATTAACTTACTTGACAGTAAAATGAGCAAAAAGTATACTTTCCTTCAAAACTTTAACTAAGATGATTATCTTATAAATACAAAAACAATGAAAAACACAAATTACAGGTGTTAACAAACTGTTAAAGCTGCTTTAGGCATCTCCCACCACTCAGTAACATCCATGGCCACCAAGTTAAATAAGATGCAGATCATGTGTTTTGGGTTTTTTGTTGGTTGGTTGGTTTGGTTTGGTTTGGTTTTTCCTGTTTAAGCCTAAAGGCTCTCTTCAGCCTCCTATGCGTATATTTCAATGCAGAAAGAGTTTTGGAATTTTAAACTTTGTTTTCAACATTTTAAAATTAGGAGATTTCATGGAAAACTCCAAATGTTCAGATTTTCTTAAAACACTGAAACATTTGTCAACACTGTAACCACGTTCCTGTATGGCAAAGTGAGCTAGCCGTATAGTGGCTTTCAATGGGACCTGTGTTTCTATTTCACCATGGTCCCTAGCTGACCACCTTTACTCATTTCTTTACTTGCCTAGCCCCTGGAGTTATTGAGTTTGCAAATCCCTTTGAGCTCTGTACAAAGTACATAAGTCTTGTTCATTACGTCACTAAGAGAAACGTGATCTAAAAGTCCTGTTTTCCTTCGCAGGTCTCAAGATTTTACCCAAAGGACATTTATGAGGCCGGCAGTCCCTGCTGTACACAGGGTGCCTCTTTAGTTATCTTAAGACCTAAGAGCGATACTTGGTTCTTGGTGCTCCACAGTGCGATTGATGCTGCGTGTGTCCCTAAAAAGTGATACATTTGATGGAGAGATGGATTGATTAGGGTGGCAGCAGTCGAGACAGTGAGAAGTAGACAGATTTGAACTGTATTTGATGGAATAAATTGTTTAGAAGTGCAGTTCTTCCAAAACCACAGGGGAGGCTGGGAAAGGAGTCCGACATTTTCAGCACTGTCAGGAAAAAGGAGGTGGGAGTGGGAAGGCTGTTGGGTAGACAACTCAGAGCTTACCGCAGATGACCAAGTCAAGACTGTAAAAGCACTGCTTTCCTTTGCTCTTACACGTAGCAAGGCTTGCCTGGGAGATTTCTTCTACTTGAGGGTCAACTGTTTCAACTCACCTGAACTTTTTGGTCTGTTAAATTCCAATTGGTTTCAGGCCTCCCTCATCTGGAAGCACTGGGTAAGGAAAATACTGTTAATTAAAAATAATGCCCCACACATCTTCCATCAATGTCACCCTGCTCTGACACCTTTTAAACCAAGGTGCCACCCAGAGGGGAACTTTTAACATATAAGCCTTTTCTCTTTCCTTTTCTTCAGCAACGTGTCCAACAAATGGCATTAATAGTCAGGAACAAAACACCTGGATAAGTCACAATTTGTTGTTTTTTAAATTCTGAATAATTGGACTAAAGGTTAGAAACCAGAATCAGTGTCAATATATAGGACTTCATAGTGAATTATAGTAAATTGTATATATACTATTTATCACCCAAATTCTGGGCTGATTTGATTAGCTTTCTCCCACATCCTGAGTGCTTTGGAAATTATATTTCATCAAAGGTATGAATTAACCCCTTTTACTGTTTTATTGCAAAATATTTTCCCACTCCTGCACCATAGTAGTCTTCCTAATATTCCCAACCAACTCCAGAATTATCTTGAGGATTTCTTTTTTTTTTTAAGATTTATTTATTATTTATTTATTTTATTTATTTCTGTCTGCATCAGGTCTTTTAGTTGCGGCATGTGGAAGCTTCGTTGAGGCATGTGGCGCACGGGCTCTTCGTTGCAGTGCACAGACTCTTTGTCACAGTGCGCGGGCTTCTCTCTAGTGGCAGAGTGTGGGTTTTTTCTCTTCTCTAGTTGTGGCGCACTGGCTCCAGGGTGCATGGGCTCTGTAGTGTGCAGCACGCAGGCTCTCTAGTTGGGCACTCAAGCTCAGCAGTTGTGGCACGCGGGCTTAGTTGCCCCACGGCATGTGGGATCTTACTTCCCTGACAGGGATCGAACCCGTGCCCCCTGCATTGCAGGCGAATTCTTTACCACTGGACCACCAAGGAAGTCCCCAGAATTATCTTGAATCTTCAGCAGGTGCATGATTTCTACTGATGAGATTTTACTCTTACCTGGACAGGTCTACCTCATGTTCCATATGGAACCCTGAGAAAATACACCTATGAAAATAAAGAAATCTCCTGGGTAGAGCAAACTGGGCCACATACCTGACCTCAGGCTCCCAGGGGCCCCTCTGCTTCTGTGGGAGGGAGCATCTAATTAAACATAAACAAGCTTAAAAACAAACAAACAAACAAAACAAAAACAAAAACACCTCATCTCCCATGGGAACATTCTCAGGCAACTTACTGCCCTTTTATGACCCCCCTCCTTGGCCACCGTTGCATTTACTAGCTGTGACTCCTTGCGCTGAGACTTTATTTCTCACTCTCCCTGACCAAAGTGGTTCCTGATTAACTGGATATTATTGGCTAGGTGTGTCAGAGGGCTCCCAGGGATTTCACTCTGGGGTTCCCTCCCTAGAGAGAGGTCTGCAAACCAAGTGCATCAGAGTACAATTCTGTTGCATCTGAAATACAAGCTCTTTCCATTCTGCGATTATCAGGGCATAGATTGTTTTTCAAAAATGAAAACATATACAATCATTACAAAGTTCTCACTGAGAGTCAGCATAGCATACTGCTTAGGGCACAGGCTCTCCAGCCAGACCACCTGGGTTCAAATTCCAAATCACCAGTAGGTGCTCAATAAATGTTAGTTGTTATTTTACTTAAAATAAAAAACCCTTATTATGGTCTACAGCCTACATGGTATGTTCCTTATCTCCCTAAACCTCACCTGGTTCTACTCTCCCCAGCTGTTCACAGCCTGACCTGTCTCTTCAAGTTTCTCGAACATTACAGGTTTATTTGTCTCGAACATTACAGGTTTATTATACAAGGGTCTTCCCACTTGTATTCCTTCCAGTATGGGATGTTCTCCCAGACCTAACTGGCTTCTTCTCACCACTCAGGCTTTGTGTTTCATGTCAACCCTTCTCTGAATCTATCCAAAATAGCTTCCCCTCCCCACTCCAATACATCACATAGTTTTATGCCTTTTATAGCACTTATCACTAACCTGCTTGTTGACTTGTCTCCCCCTGCCCATTTAAATGTAAACTCCATAGCAACAGGAAATCTCGTTTTGTTTTGTTTTTTGGCTGCACCTCCCAGCTTGTGGGATGTTAGTTCCCTGACCAGGGATTGAACCTGGGCCCCCAGCAGGGGAAGTGCAGAGTCCTAACCACTGGACCACCAGGGAATTCCCTCTTGTTCATCTTTCTTTATCCCAGAGCTTAGAATGGTAACTGGTACACTTGATGTTCAATGAAAAGGAAAAAAGTTAATCTGGTTCAAATCCCATCTGATTGTAAAAAGCTAGCTACAAGAGAAAAGAGAATTTCAAAGAATAAAAAGATCTGGGTCCTGTAATGGATACTTGTCACATTCTTAACAATCTTCTGAAAAATCTTTTCCTAATTTGAGAAAAATCCCAGGTTATGAGCTCAGCCGCCCTACTGTAGATGTTGGAACTCAAATTCCCAGTGGCTCTTGCAGCTAGGATGAAGGCATGTGACCAGGCTCTACTTACCAGACACACCCTCGTAAGACTGACTCAGAAAAGTGGTGGAAAGCAACTCTGCTCTCTGGCCCCTAAGCTGTGGCTGAGGTGTTGGGCTTTCTGGAAGAGCATGGAGCCAAGTCAAGTGAGTTTGGCGAGGCTGTGCTGGCAGCTTCCTCTAGTACTAGATGGGACAGCACAGCACAGAGTTCTCAGGTCAGTTCTGTGCATGGTTTTGGGCATCGTTCCTGGAAGTAGTTTTGAGTCTTCCCCCAAATTCTCAAAAGCACCTCAGATCACTTTAAAGCTTTTTTTAAAAAATTTTTTAAATTTTATTTATTTTTGGCTATGTTGGGTCTTTGTTGCTGCCCACGGGCTTTCTCTAACTGCAGTGAGAGGAGGCTACTCTTCGTTTTGGCGCACGGGCTTCTCATTGCGGTGGCTTCTCTCGTTGCAGAGCATGGGCTCTAGGCGCGTGGGCTTCAGTAGTTGTGGCTCGCGGGCTCTAGAGTGCAGGCTCAGTAGTTGTGGCACACGGGCTTAGTTGCTCTGCGGCATGTGGGATCTTCCCGGGCCAGGGCTCAAACCCATGTCCCCTGCATTGGCAGGCGGATTCTTAACCACTGCGCCACCAGGGAAGCCCTCAGATCACTTTAATAAGCCCTTCTCTCAATCAGTCAGGGTCAACTTCTGTTGCCTGCCCCACTGATAACCAGGTTTGCAGGAACTAGCAAAACTGCCTAACTTTAGGACATCTGTCTTTACAGTATGAACTAGTGCCTACTCTGTCCACCTGATTGTTTCCTGATATATATCAGAATTTGCTCACTTCCCAGGAGTAAGAAGTGTGACAGAGTCCAGCCATCTTTGTTCTCTCCAGGTCTGTCCTTTATTTCCACCTCTCCTTGGGAGAAAGTCATAAGAAACCTGCTTTGTCTTTATAACAAAGGCCTATCATACTTTAAGCATGCCTATTCCAAAATGAGCTATAATATGTCTCACACTCAAAAAGTGATGTCTAATTTTGAATTTGATCATTAAACAATACCATCCTTTTATCATAAAACAAGAGTCTGTGTCAGAGGTTGCAAACTGGTGAGAAATTCTGACCTGCAGAGGGTTTTGTCTGGCCCACAACGCTTTTAATCTTTAAAAGTTGTACTCAGAGGGCTTCCCTGGTGGCGCAGTGGTTGAGAGTCCGCCTGCCGATGCAGGGGACACGGGTTTGTGCCCCGGTCCGGGAAGATCCCGCATGCCGCGGAGCGGCTGGGCCCGTGAGCCATGGCCGCTGAGCCTGCGCGTCCGGAGCCTGTGCTCCGCGACGGGAGAGGCCACAACAGTGAGAGGCCCGCGTACCGCAAAAAAAAAAAAAAAATTGTACTCAAGAGATACAAACATTTTACATTTACATCTGTGATTTCTGATGATTATAGGCCTGCCACACAACAATCAGCTAGAGAATAGAGGCCCCCTTTTGTTATATCATGGATCGTTCAATTTGCCTCTACTATATACTCACATACCAAATTTTTGCTTTTAATTTTGTTGCATAATACGTTGGAAGTTGGGCATACTACCTGCCATTTCATGAAAAAGCTATTTAATAAGTACACAAACATAAAAACACCAACATTTTATAGTGCTATAAAACACTGGAATAGATTAAATCAAAATAGAAAAGGTAAATTAAAGGGGAGAGGTGGGGAGCTGTTCAGTGGGTATAAAGTCTCAGTCATACAGGATGGAGGCTTCTAGAATCTGGTGCCCAGCATGTGCACGGAGTTGACAATATTGTACATGTGGCGACTGTCAGGAGGGTGAATTTGATGTTATGTGGGGTTATTTTTGCCACAATAAAAAAAAAATGTAATTCACAACATTAACAGAAGAAAAAAAGCACATAAAAATGCAGAGCTATACAGAAATTTATTTAATCTGATAGGAGATATTTATCTACAGTAAAGCAATAACAAGTAATATTGGTTAAATATTCAAAGTTCTTCACCTGAAACTGCAAAGGAGAGAAGAATGTTCATTATTTCACTTTAATTCAATATTGTATTTGGCATTCTGGCCATACAGTAAAGACAAAAATAAAAATAACAGGTTGGACAGCGGAGGGCAGAAGGCTGGGACTTGGGACTTGAAGATTCCAAAGCAAGCCAAACCATACAGTTTAGAAATTTCTGTATGTGTCCACATAAGGTGGACCCTGCAGTTAAGTCTAAGAAAAAAATCAGCAATTTATAAAAGAAACTGACATGCTACAAAAGTGGTTTCTATCTTGCTAGACTGTAAATATCTTACTTGGCTATTAACTGAAAATATTTAATAGAATGACCACTTCCCAGCTAATTTTCATTTTAAGGTTTAACAATTTACATTTTAAACACTGATTTCTCTAGGGCATGTTCATCATTTGAATTAGAAATAACACCCAAAGAATGTCTTAGTAAACAATGTTTTAACAATTTACATTTTAAACACTGATTTCTCTAGGGCATGTTCCATCATTTGAATTAGAAATGACGCCCAAAGAATGTCTTAGTAAACAATAAACTTATCTTAACTATATCATCCGTAATCAATTCAGTAAGTATATTACACCTTTCCAAGCAATAAAATGGACAACTTTAAAGAGCTTTTTAATTGGGAGATTTAAAAAAAAAAAGGCAGGACACGCAAATGCCCTGCAGTTCAAAACACAAAGTCCTGTCACTTACATTCTATCCACCTGTTCAACACACCATCCAAGTGCTGCAAACACAAGACAGTTCAGAGGTACAGTGTTATAACCTCTTAATTGCTACATCACCCAATAAATTACAATTAAAAAGCTCCTTATAAAAAGAAGTCCACCTATCCGCAGATATTGGAGAATCCCAGGCTCTTCCGTACATTACTGAAAAAAATGCAAATACATGCATAAAGACAAAAATACTTTAGGTAACATGACAACCCACATCTTTCGCTGGTCAGACTCTACCGGCCATCTCAGTATTGCGGAAACGTTCCATCGATTTTGGCAGCCCAGGCCATAAGGCCTCCCACAACATCCCGAACTGTTAAAGAGTCTAACTCTGTCCAGGACTGCAGGATCTTCACGGCTTTCTGGGAGTCATTGCCCAGCTTGCAGATCACATAAATGGGGAGAGATGCCCCTTCCTGTGTGCCCTGCTTCCCTTGCCGGATTGCTTCTCCCAAGAGTTTCAGGCTCTCCGCATTCCTCCGTTCCAAATGTTTCAAAGGGATGTGTAGGGAGTGAGGCAACCGACACAGGTCCACCTCTACTGGAGGCCTGACGTCCAGCAACACGTGGGGTGATCCGGAATCCAGAAGTCGCTTATAGTCGACGACAGAAATTCGCTCCTCCGAGCTCAGTAACTGTAGGGAGCGGCACTTATCGGTGGCCGAGGAGCCACAGAAGCTTTCGTAGTCCTGCAGATCAGTCACAGTGGGCCGCTCCCCGCAAGCTGCACAGTCGGGCCTGCGCCTCCGCAGCCGAATACAGCGGAAATGACCTCCGAGGGCATCAAAGAGCAACAGGCTGCCACTGTAAGAGGGGCCCAGACCTGCAGCGATCTTCAACACTTCCAGCGCCTGCAGGCAGCCCAGGACCCCGGTAACCACACCAAGCACCCCGCCATCCGCGCAGCTGGTCACCGTCTCCGCCGGAGGTGGTTGCGGAAACACGCAGCGATAGCAAGGCCCACCGCCGTAGTGGTAGACTGTGAGTTGGCCCTCGAAGCGCAGGGCGCTGGCCGACACGAGGGGCCGGCCGGTTAGCACACAGGCGTCGTTAACCAGGTAGCGAGTGGGCACGTTGTCGGAGCAATCAGCCACCACGTCATAGCGGCCGACCAGGTCTAGCGCCGTGGCTGGCGTAAGCGCCTGGGCGTAGGGCACGCACTCCACCGCCGAATTGAGACGGCGCAGTGTAGCGGCGGCCGAAAAGACCTTGGCCTGGCCGGCCAGTGCCTCGCCGTGCAGCACCTGGCGGGCCAGGTTGCTCACTTCTACTACGTCGTAGTCCACAAGGCCCAGGCGGCCGACGCCGGCCGCTGCCAGGTACTGCGCCAGTGGGCAGCCGAGCCCCCCGCAGCCCACGACCAGCACGGACGCGGCCACCAGGCGCAGCTGTCCCTGCACGCCTAGCTCAGGCAGCACGAGCTGCCGGCTGTAACGCAGAATCTCATCTCGGGACAGGGCGGCCTTCGGCGGCAGGGGAGACACCGAAACCAACCGCTCTGACTCCTGCTCGGCCAGAAGAGCCGCCGCCAGCCTCCGCTTCAGGGAACTCAGCTCCTCCTCACGCTGGGCAACTTCAGCCTGCAAAGTGAGGACCTCCTCCCTGGCCGCCATGGCAGCCTCTTTGGGAGGTTGTCAAAGGCATTTCCGTTTCCGGCTTTCCCTCGTCTTGCGACTGGAATAAACTAAACAACTCTACGGAGCTTGGGGAAAGGTGATAAACAGATATGTATTTTTCTGAAGCAACCGTCAGATTCAACCTGAAAGAGTCACAAGTCCTGACTGTTTCCAATGGAACTACGCAGAGAGTCTTAGGAGGACTAGAACTGGCCACCCGGACCACCCCCCTCCTCCCGGCTTTGGTACGTTCCGACGCGTCCTCTTCCCGCGCCGCGTTGACGTCATTCCGCTTCCGGTGCCTGGCGCAGCTCTGCCATGGCCTCCGGGGAAGCGAGCGGGCTGTCTCCTAGGTCTTCGCGGGAACCAGAGCCGCGCACCCCACGACAAGACAAGTATTCGGTGCTTTTGCCCACCTACAACGAGCGCGAGAACCTACCGCTCGTTGTGTGGCTGCTGGTGAAGAGCTTCTCCGAGAGGTAGCGCGCCCGGCTGCCCTCCTAGAGGAATGAGATGAGCTGGCTTTCCCGGCCTGGGTGTCGGCAGTTGGCTGCGAGAGGCGGCCCCCTGCCTGGCTTCTCTTCTGTCTCCCGCTGGAAGCCTTGGCGAGGAAGCCACCCTACGAGGAAGGAGGCGGATACTTCCCGGGTTCTCTCTGTGTCTCGGGTTCTTATCTCTGCCCTTGGGTTTTGTGACACACTCCTTTATTATACACTCCCTTATACTCCTCACCCCGCTTTTTTCTTGGAAGGGCTGGCCCCCCTTTTATTTGTTTGTTTTTATTGTTTAATTTTATATTTGGCATGCTCCCGCAGCATGTGGGATGTTAGTTCCCGGACCAGGGATCGAACCCAGGTCCCCTGCGTTGGGAGCTCAGAATCTTAACCACCGGACCGCCAGGGAAGTCCCTAGCCACTCATTTAATTACTGCGAGGCCGAAAGCCTGACCTCACTCCTCCCTCTGTCTAGGTGGTTAGGATCTGCGGCAGGAGCCAGGACTCTCAGTGAGGCCGCTCACTCCCGCCCGGGTGCTGAGGGCTTATGTAAGCATGAGGTTTGGGCTCTGTGGGTTAGGGAGCTGCTGCTGGACTGGACATCCTTTCTGGAGAGGGCAGAAGGGCAGATTCGCTGGTGGATGTTTGATGTGATTGTTAGAAAACGAGAGATTTTGGAGTTGAATTTGAAAGAGTTATACAGTTTTTTTTAAACTTAAGAAAATCGTGGTATCAGTACGAAGTAACTTGTTTTACGGTTGCACCAATGGGATCATGTGTAAATCTTTGAAGATAACGTATCAGCACGTACAAACTTCGCAAATTATTGTGAAAATTGGGTAATATCATATGTCTGTGTTGTAATATTTCTAGCCGGGTCATATCAATGAACACGGATTATTTCCAGAGGTTTTCTGTTTTTCTCTTTTGACTTTAACTTTACAAATGAGAATAGGGACTTTGTTCACAACGTATTTAACAGCATTGAGAAAAGTACTTGACACATAAGAAGTGCTCCTTACACATTCTTACTTTTACTAGTATACCGTGGATAAAGTCTTTGTGGTGTAATTGCTGAGTCGACAGAGATGTGCTTAGATTGATAGTTAATGATAAATTGCTCTCAAAAAAGATTGTACCGGCTTAGGACTCTCCAACATTCATCAGAGAGGGCCTGTTTCCCCACCAACCAGCCAGTTTTATTAAACGTCCATTGTTGGAAATGTTAATTGGTGAAAGATACTGCTGTTTTGATTATATTATAATTCTTTGAATGAAATAACTATCCTCACATTCACGGCTTTTCAAAGTTTTTTTATCCGTAGCTTTTAACCCTTTTTTCTTTAAGTTGTATTTTGATTTCTCAAGCTCTTTCCAGATTAGAGCAATTGTCATGTAGCTGATCTTGTGCAAGCTTGTCTTCTGATTATACAGTATTTTTTGCTCTATTATTTAATTTTTTTATGTAGTGCAGTTTATCTTTCAGTAGTTTCTGGGTGGATATTCTTTTAATCAAAATGAAGTTTAATGACGGAAACAACTATTTTCTTTTCAGATGGCAGTCAAGTAATCTAAAGTTTGCTCAGCTTGATTCCTTTAACTGCCTCACCCTCAGTGGTGTGGGTGCTTTGAAGTGGAGAGGGCAGTAATTTTGCTTATGAATGACTCCATTTGTTTATGAAGTATATCTCTTTCAGAACAACAACTAGAATTAACATCTTAACTTTTTTTAAAGTGTTTATTGAATGTGTTACTATATTGCTTCTGTTTCATGTTTTGGTTTTTTTGGCCACGAGGCATGTGGGATCCTAGCTCCCTGACCAGGAATGGAACCTGCACCCCCTGCACTGGAAGGCAAAGTCCTAACCATTGGACCACCAGGGAAGTCCAACATGTTAACTTTTTTTGGCTTTACGAGCCAAATTTAATGCACTGTTGGAAACTGAAGTCATCTTATCTACGCTTAGAAGATAGGATGGGTTTTGCTTTCTTCCAAGTTTGCTGGGGCCGACTTTTTTTTTTTTAAGCTTTTAACAATAGAATGTGTTTTCTGGTTGATTTCCTCGCGTTTGTTTCTTCAAGCAGGACCAGAGGAAGCAGAATGTTGCGTTCCGGGGTTTGTCTGTATCTCCTTTTCTTTCCCCTTAAGTTTCCCAATAAAGTTAACAAAAAGAATGTTTTCTTTAAAGGGAGGTGGGGAGAGATGTGATGGTGATCACAGGTACATCCAAGTATTGTGCTGGCTTGTTTTTAGAATAAAAACGGTCACATGAAGTTAATGGGAACAACGAAAAGATGTTAATTTTGAAGCACTGACATCTTTTGTCATTCTATGCTCTTTTGGTTTTGGGGTTTTTTTTTGATAGTGTGGGATAATGGGTATAACTGTTTGAAATAGTGATGTAAAAGACTGTCACCATTCTCAAGTGGGTTTTTTAAGCGTGAAATGAAGTCAGATTTATTTATTCATGGATTAAATTAAAAAGAATAATCACCCAGAGCTACTCAGCTGACTTGATATCTTTAAATGTATTTTTGAAATATTTTATGTAACTAAGACTCGATATTAAAGTTCCACAATTCCATTTCCCAACTAGGTATAAAATTTTATATGATATCTTATTGTATATAATATATACGATCACTATAATTTTTTTAACAAAAGAGTATGTTTTCTGTGAGAATTTTAACATCTCAGGACTGTATAGTAGCATTTTCCAGCAACGTACATAGTTGGGGGGTGACATAGTAAATATTTGACATTTATTTCATTTGGTAATTGGAGTTTTCCTTGGTGCTTAACATGGCAGTAAATTTCCACTTATACTGGGGAGGAATTAGTGATTTTAAAATCATTTTTTCATTTGAGACTACTGTCTCCAAGCAGTAGTTTAAATCAAAACTTTTTTTATAATTTTAGTGGCTTCAACTATGAAATTATAATCATAGATGATGGAAGCCCAGATGGAACAAGGGATGTTGCTGAACAGTTGGAGAAGATCTATGGGTCAGACAAAATTGTAAGTCATTTTTCTGTCATATCAGTTATGTTTATATTGGGGAAAGATGATGGATGAACAGTGCTTAAATTAGGAAGCAATATAGGAATAAAGAAGTCTCTTGGAATAGCCAGGACATGGAAGCAACCTAAATGTCAATCAACAGAGGAATGGATAAAGAAGATGGGGTGTATATATATATATATATATATATATATATATATATATATACACACACGATGGAATATTACTCAGCCATAAAAAGGAACGAAGAAGTCTCTTGGAGAACCTTTATTGATATTTGCATTTCAAGAAATGGTAATTAAGCATCATAAAGAATAGGCTCGGGCATCCCTGGTGGCGCAGTGGTTGAGAATCTGCCTGCCAGTGCAGGGGACACAGGTTCGAGCCCTTGTCTGGGAAGATCCCACATGCCGTGGAGCAACTAGGCCCATGAGCTACAATTACTGAGCCTGCGCGTCTGGAGCCTGTGCTCTGCAAAAAGAGAGGCCGCGATAGTGAGAGGCCTGTGCACCACGATGAAGAGTGGCCCCTGCTTGCCGCAACTAGAGAAAGCCCTCGCACAGAAACGAAAACCCAACATAGCCATAAGTCAATACATACATACTTACATAAAATTAAAAAAATAAAAAGAATAGGCTCTGGGTCCAGATATTCTTGATTAGTCCCAATAACGAAATAATTTCTATGCAGTTGGAGGAGATCTTAGTTGGTGAGAAGTGTTTAAAAGAAATGTGTTACTCTTATATACATGGTAAATCTATCCTGTACTAGAGGTTCTTTCCATCTCACAGACGAACAATTCACAGAAGTAGCAAACCTCAGTCCTCTCTGAATGTCTCCAGATGTACAAGTGTACAGAGGAGATAAAAACTGAGATTTTCATCCTTCTAGCAATGACTTCCGATAATGCTAGGTTCATATTTTTGGCCAACAGTTCCTCAGTTTTTATTAAGTTCTGGGCCAGGGCTACTGATTCACATAATGTATAGAATACTTTCATTATGCACTTCCATTTAATCTGGGAACATCAACCTAACAGTGTTTTGAATACTTTTGTCATAGAACCTCAGCCTTGAGGTGTGATTGATTGATCTTAAGGAATGCCTGATGAATTGATCTCAAATTCTAAACACGGTCTTCAAAGGGTTCCACTTTTCCCATCAATCCAATAAAATTTAAAATAAGGAGGAAAAAATAGCATTTACTATCATGATTTCTGTGTGGTACCAGGGAAATTCCCTATTCATTCATTATTTTATCACTTTTAGGTCATTTAAACTAGAAAATTACGTGTGTGCACGTGCACACGCGCCAATAACAAGCTATGCCAGGGAGGGCACTTGCTTGCTTTTTAGGTGACATGTATATATTTAGTTGGGGGGAAAATTAGGAACCACCTTACAATACCTCAGATAAAATATTCACAGATGCTTTGTTAGCCTTTAAAACTGGCTGAAACGAATATTTTAGAAAAAAGCTAAAGAAAAAAAATTTAACTCTTGAGGTGAGGAAACAGACTAGAGGTTAAGTGACTTTCCAAGGTAATTAATAAATGGCAGGAGTGGGACCATAGCAAAATTGGAGGCACATATTCTGAACTGTTAACAATGATGACAGGGCGGGGAGATATGAGATTTGGAGGGCTTCTATTAAGTTTAATGTACATAGCTTGTTTCATCCCCCAACTTGAGATCAGATAGACTCATCTATATTTTGTCATTATTTATAGTTTGGTATTTTTAAAAATTGTTTTGATAATGAAGTGTAACACACATTCATTACTTTTAAAATGTCAAGCATAACTATAGGATTGAGAGATTTGACTACTTAAAAGTATTTGGTTCATCCCCAAATACCAACATATTATCTCTGACAAAGAGATCAGTATCCTAATCAAATGTACAGAAATAAATGTTCATAAAAACAAGAACTACAGGGCTTCCCTGGTGGCGCAGGGGTTGAGAGTCCGCCTGCCGAGGCAAAAAAAAAAAAAAAAAAAAAAAAAAACTACAGATGGTCAAAAGTGAAAAAAATATGAGCCTCACTGATAAGAATTGCAAAATAGAGTACAATTAGCCTTTTCTTAGCTGCAGATTTATTTTTATTTTTTCTCTCAACCCGTTTTCGAGAGTACGGTAGAACAGATCCACTCAAATGATGTTGATCCTAGTGGAAATGGATATAGTTTTCTGAAGTGTCATCAAGATTTTCTATGATAAAGATTTTTACAAAGTAAGTTTTTTGTCAGACAAATCATAGTGTCGTATGGTATTTTCTAAGCAGTTGTGGTAAGCATTCTTCAGGGTATGTGCCCTGTACCCTTAACACGCACTTCCTGTGAATTCACAGCTGCTTCTGATGACAGCTGAGTGAGGTGAGCTCTGTGTGCCCATTGCTGCCCCGGGGTCACACAGCAAATTAGCAGGGGGGTTCCATAGTCGTCTACTAAGCCATCCTGCCTCATGTAAGAAAAAGCAGTCATACTGATGTGATGAGGGAAAAAAAGGAGAGGGGTGGAATTAGGGGTCTGAAAGTAAAGCACAGGAGATGAAACAACTTGAACTGTTTATTACATAAGAAGTAAACAAGTTTTTTTTTTTTTTTTTTTTTTTTTGTGGTACGCAGGCCTCTCACTGTTGTGGCCTCTCCCGTTGCGGAGCACAGGCTCTGGACGCACAGGCTCAGCGGCCATGGCTCACGGGCCCAGCCGCTCCGCGGCATGTGGGATATTCCCGGACCGGGGCGTGAACCCGTGTCCCCTGCATCAGCAGGCGGACTCTTAACCACTGGGCCACCAGGAACCCCCAAGTATATTCTTGTCAAATGTAAATATTACCAGTAAAAGTGAATTGGCCTCTGATGAGCGTTTCTTGATCTGCATCCCAGTCCCTTCTCCAGGGGGAGACCCCTGTCCACATTTTGGTATATGTTACCCCAGACCTTTTTCTGCACATGTGTGTGTGTGTGTCTACATCTGTAGAACCAGGTAATGTGGTTTTATATGTGTGTTTTTGTTTTTGAACATAAATGCCGTCTTCCTGTGTCATTCTGGTACTCTTTTTTTTTTTTTTTTTTTTTTTTTTTTTTTTGTGGCCTCTTCCGTTGCGGAGCACAGGCTCCGGACGCGCAGGCTCAGCGGCCATGGCTCACGGGCCCAGCCGCTCCGCGGCATGTGGGATCTCCCCAGACTGGGGCATGAACCCGTGTTACCTGCATCGGCAGGCGGACTCTCAACCACTGCGCCACCAGGGAAGCCTTCTGTTACTCTTTAATTATACCTTGGACATCTTTTGTCACCAGATTACCTCATTCTTTTAACTGCTCCATGGTACCCTATCTACGTAACGTGGTTTGTATTTTATATAAACTTTTGAACGTTCTGAAAATTATAAGTAACAAAATTATCCTTTGTTTGAAAAAAAGTTTTTTTAGCTAAAACATAGGGTTATAGAAAATCTAAGATGAACTTTAAAGGATTTGCTTTTTCAGGGCAAATACCAGATGAGGTCAGTATTTTGTCAGTAACAGTCAAGCACAAAATCAATTAAAACCTGACATGTCTGGTTTGATTTTGTTTAGTGAATAGTAATTATTATAGATGATTGATTGAATGTCTAGTTCTCCTCTATATAAAAACTCATGGGGTAGGAATGTATTTTATCATCTTTGTTCCTCCTCTAGACCTATAGCAGCTTGCGTGTAGTTTTAAAAAAAAAGAGAGAGAAAATCTATCCTGCTTAAATTAAACTGCAAATACTTTGGAGATTGCAGTCCGAGGCAACCTGCTTACCCACTGGCAAGTGCTGGGGGGCAGGGGAGGGGGGAGGATAAGAAATGCTCAGTAGTTAGTCTACTTGAGCCCTCTACCTCAGAAACTTAGCGTCAAAACCTTGACATTCTAGTTTTACAGAAATTTAGAGAAAAAAGGAAATAACAACTAAGTCAGTGTTTATATATGAAGCAAGAAGTGTAGAAAGACTAACTGACAAACTGTAAGGAGAAAGAATTTAATCTTAGGAATACAACCTGAAATCATATCGTTGGACCAATAGAGAATAAGATGAGGTCATCCAAGCATAGAGTCAAGATAAGTGGATGGAGTATCAACATTTAAAATCACAAAGGGAATTGAGAAAACAAGCATGGCTATCAAATATTCCAAAAAGGTATAGAATAAGTGAGTTAAATACTCAGTTTTCCTAGGAAGGAATCAATAGATATTGCTTAAAATGATAAATCAAGTAATAGACATTAAAAAATGGTTTTTTTGGTGGATAGCTCTGGGGTGTGGCAGGGGGTGGAGTTTAAGATTTGGTCTGTGGGGTTTGGGTGAAAAAATGTTACTTTTCCTTGAAAGCTATTAAATGATTTGTTACTAAATGCTTTTTTTACTTGGGCAAAATATGTTAAGCATATTCTGCTTTAAGGTCTAATGCAGCTGTATTTCTGTTAAAATGAGTGAGCACTTATTAAAAAAGAGTTTTTATTAGTCAAATTTTCGATTACTTGTGTTAAAATGCCATTTCTTATTCTTACAGCTTCTAAGACCACGGGAGCAAAAGTTGGGACTAGGTAAGTAGAATCTCTCACCCCTCATGCCTGCTCCTTGCCTTGGTAAGATTATCCAGTGTGTATTTCCCCAGTTTGGAACAGGGCCAAAATACAGTCACCTCCTGTGATGGTTTTTAATGATCTTAATGATATTCAGATGGTTTAACTTGAATTGCCTGTATGAGGCAAAGCCCACTTAGGAAAACAGAAACCACTGTAATTCTTTCAATATAGGGAATTTAATACAGAGAATCTGGTTACACAGGTGAAGGAATTGCTGAGAAGCCAAATGGAACAGTGGGGCTACTCGGAGATAAGTAGCAGCTGGAGCTCACTACTGCTCCTGGGCTGGAGCAACAATGGAGGAGATGGTGTTTTTAGAGCCGGGAACCCGGGCTGCCCAGAGGAGCTAGAATGGTGGAGTCAGGGATGCTTGGCAGAAGCGGGAGCCATGGATGGAATCTGGTCCATGCTGGGAGGCAGAGTAAAGGGGAGGACACTTGGACTTTTCCCCTTCTCCTTGAGATCTTCCTTCTTCCTGTGCCTCCCAAAGCTGCTTGGAAACCAGTTGACAAGAAAACAAATATAGTACCCTGCAATATAGAACAGAGAAGGGATGTAAGGGCAAGCATTTAGACCAGCACACTCCCTTAGCTGTAAGTCTTTTGAACAGTTCTTGAAGTTACAAGTTTTTAAAAGGTGTTTATTTTTTAAAAAGGAAGCTTTTCCAGCTTTAAAATGTAACGGGTTATAGAAAAGCTCAGATGAGATCAGTCATTCTGAGATGAAAATCTTGAATGCCTTTATTTCTATTGTTGGTCACAGCTGCTTTATGTTGAAAAGTGGTATAATTTTACTGAAAAATTGGGGGAGCATGGAGGAAGCACAGTTCTTGAAAATTGAGTATCTGCTGTCCTGAAGACCCTCAGTTTCATGGCATGATCGAATGTTCTGAATATCTGAATCCAGAAGGTTCTTTGGGATTGAAATTTTTTTTTTTTTTTTTTTTTTTTTTTTTTTTTT
>NW_006770868.1:1352785-1354648 GCF_000442215.2 Lipotes vexillifer
CGGTACGCGGGCCTCTCACTGTTGTGGCCTCTCCTGTTGTGGAGCACAGGCTCCGGACGTGCAGGCTCAGCGGCCATGGCTCACGGGCCCAGCCACTCCGCAGCATGTGGGATCTTCCCGGACCGGGGCACGAACCCATGTCCCCTGCGTCGGCAGGCGGACTCTCAACCACTGCGCCACCAGGGAAGCCCTAGGATTGAAATAATCTTGAAACTGCCATGAAAGCCACCAAGAATTACTAACCCATCAGTGGAAATCCAAAAAGCTGTGGATAGTAACGTTTTTTAAAAATTAATTAATTAAATTATCTGGTTGGCTCTTAGTTGCAGCAGGTGGGCTCCTTAGTTGTGTCTCGCCAGCTCCTTAGTTGCGGTTTGCAGGCTCCTTCGTTGCGGCATGCGTGTGGTATCTAGTTCCCTGACCAGGGATCGTACCTGGGCCCCCTGTGTTGGGAGCGTGGAGTCTTAATCACTGCGCCACCAGGGAAGTCCCTGGATAATCACTTCTTAACAAAAGAAGTCAGAAGAGTTCTGCCTTTCTACTAATAAGATACTGTGGTGATTTGGGGCTAGAGAATGCAGGAGTTCCCACATCCTGTTCCTGACCAGTCACCCTTCCCTGCCAAGTCCCTGAGGAGTATTTAGGCATGAGGGTGGCTAAGTAATTGCTAGTTGTACCTTTGGCTCCAGATACAGGGCTCTAGTGTACCAGGCTTACAGTGTAGAAGACGCTCACTGCGTAACTTTTGTGGGGCAGGGGTGATGGGCTGAGCAGAAGCAGAGAGACTGGTTAGGTAGGGATCCAGGCAGGTGGTGCCGGGGACTAAAGTGAAATTGGAGACGAAAGAATGAAATTGAGAGTTTTTTTGTTTTTTTTTAAAGGGCTTCAAATGCTTGGCCTTTTTATTTATTTATTTATTTTTGGCTGTGTTGGGTCTTCATTTCTGTGTGAGGGCTTTCTCTAGTTGTGGCAAGCAGGGGCCACTCTTCATCGCGGTGCGTGGGCCTCTCACTATCGCGGCCTCTCTTGTTGCGGAGCACAGGCTCCAGACGCGCAGGCTCAGTAGTTGTGGCTCACGGGCCTAGTTGCTCCGTGGCATGTGGGATCTTCCCAGACCAGGGCTCGAACTCATGTCCCCTGCATTAGCAGGCAGATTCTCAACCACTGCGCCACCAGGGAAGCCCGAGAGATGTTTTTGATGGAGAATAACGAATAGGACTTTAGAGGACTAATGTATGCTTTTCAGAGGTGCTTAGCAATTTCTTCCCTGTTCAGATATATACCTAAGCATTTCTGGTGATTTCCTTTAATGGATATAAATATTTTCATTTGTAGGAACTGCATATATTCATGGGGTGAAACATGCCACAGGAAACTACATAATCATCATGGATGCTGATCTCTCACACCATGTGAGTGGTATGTTTTTTTAGAGGCTATTTATGATAGTCTTGGCCTGTTTTACTGACCTACTCTTTATTCTTTCTAAATTTCAGCCAAAATTTATTCCTGAATTCATTAGGTAGGTATTTCTAATATTTGAAAGAATTATTCAAATCATTTATCTTATGTTGATTTTGTACTTATTTTCATTTTTCATTCATTAAAAATACTTGTGCTATTTTAAGTTTGCTATCAAAAATGAAACCAAGGTATAGCTTTGAGACATGTGAATATTTAGTTATGTGACTAAATGATATCTTTTAGGAGCCCTGAGAGGAGTAATCAGCAGATAATTCCTTTGTTACCTAATTCTTACAGACTACAGAAAAATATGAAAAGCAGCTTCCCTGTTAAATGGAATTAAGCCCTGCATCGTAAGAGTAAAACACTATGAATAGCTGGGGTTTATTCCAGGAATGC
>NW_006770868.1:1354658-1367526 GCF_000442215.2 Lipotes vexillifer
CAGGAATCAGTCAAAAAAATTCATTTATCACATTAACAAAGAAGGCGGCATGACTGCGGACTTCCCTGGTGGTCCAGTGGCTAAGACCCTGCACTCCCAATGCAGGCGGCCCGGGTTGGATCCCTGGTCAGGGAACTAGATCCCACATGCATGCTGCAACTTAGCGTTTGCATGCCACAACTAAGGAGCCTGTGTGCTGCAACTAGGACCTGGCACAGCCAAATAAATAAATAAATTTTTTTTTTTAAAAAAAGAAAAGAAGCGTGATTAAGTCTATAGATGGTAAAGCGTATTTGGTAAAATTCACTAGCAATTGCTAATTACAATTTTAATGTAGAAATAGAAGGAAGCCATACTGAAGGAAAACATACCGAAGACAACCTGGTCCTAACACAAAGGAAACTTTTTGTTTTTGTTTTTGTTTTTTTTGGCCTCACTGTGCGGCTTGCAGGATCTTAGTTTCCCAACCAGGGATTTAGTCCAGGCCCTCAGCAGAGTCCTAACCACTGGACCACCAAGGAATTTCCCCACAAAGGTCTTATTAAATGGTGAAATGTTGAGTCATTTCCAATAAACTCATCAATGATTATAGGCGTACCACCTATCATTAAACATGGAGATTTTAAGTAATGTTGTAACATAAGAATTTAGTATATATTGGTAAAGGATACAAAATTACATTTATTTGCAGGTAATGTAACTATATTTTTAGAAAACCCAAGAGACCATGACACCTCTCAGAATAAGAATTTGGAAGCTGTTCTGAATGTAAGCTAAATACACAAAAACAGAATCGGATCATGTCACTCACCTATTTAGAACACTTCCAGGAGTTCCTGTGAACACATGGGGAAAAATCCACACTCCTGTACTTGCCCCTCAAACCACTCGTGATGTGGCCTCTGCCTTGCATTCTGCACTCATCTTGTGCCCCTCCCCCGTGCCTGAAGTGCTCTTTCACTTGCTCCTTAATGGCCAACTACTTCTTGTTTGATCTCTGCATAAAAGTCACCTCAGAAATACCTTCTCTGCTTAGATCACCAATACACAGAAGCTCCTTTGCCCTGATAAGGCAGTAGAACCAGTGGAGTAGAAAATGGGTGAAAGATACAAGCAGGCCATGTGTAGAAGAAATGCAAATGGCTAATAAACCTAAGAGAAGATACTCACCCTGGGATGTAGTCAGGGAAATGCAATTAAAATAACCGTGTGTTACTATTATTTTTTCAAAATTAAAGACGTATAGAACAATACATCCAGCACCAATAAGATGATAGAAAATGAACATGGATATTGCTGGAGGAAGTATGAGTTACTACAGCCTTTTTGGAAAGTAATTTCTGGTGATACCTGTTAGAATTAAAACTACTCATAAGCTTTGCTTTAGCAATTCTGTTGAAAGCTCAACAGCTTTTTCTAATTGCCAGCTAATTTATTTTTTTCTGCAGGAAGCAAAAGGAGGGTAATTTTGACATCGTCTCTGGAACTCGCTACAAAGGAAATGGAGGTGTATATGGCTGGGATTTGAAAAGGAAAATAATCAGGTATATATGTATGTGCTCGTGATTTCTCTATTTTTTTTTTTAGTGTAACTACTAGAAATATGTTTTTAACAGGTATTTGGATTAAATTACCATGCTGCCTTGGAGTTTGTGAGATCAGATTGTAACTTCCAGAAAGTATTCCCAGACAGCTTCTTACCCACAGTTTTTCCTGTGTTAGAGTATTGTATTTTGGATGTTTTTCACTTGGCAAAAATTTGCATAAACCTTTGAACCTTTCGTAGAAATGGTCTAATTCAGCAGTTTGTTCTGCTGGACCTTCAGCTTTGATTTAAGTGAACTATTCATCTATATTTTTGGACTAAATATGTAATTTTTTCCATATATATTTTTCAATAATTTAAGACACTTCATGATTTCAGCTTTTACTAAGCAGCATAAAGTTATGAGGCTTTGGAGGCAGACCTGGGTTAAAATCCTGATTGTGTCTTTTAATTACTTGTGCCCCCTTGCATATTTTCCCTTTTCTAGGCTTTACTTTCCTCATGATAAGATGGAAATAAAACAAACTGCTTCAGTATTACAGTGTAACAAACTATCCCAAAACTGAGTGACTTACAGCAACAATTTATTGTTTCTCACAATTCTGTGGTTTGGCTACTGGTTCCTCTGCTGACTTCACCTGGGCTCACTCATGCAGTTTCCTTCAGCTGGAGGCTCCAAGATGGCCTTATTCATATGTTTGGCAGTTGGTACTGGTTGTTGGCTGGGCCATCTCAGTTCTCCTGCATGTGGCCGCTTACCTGGGAAGCTAGATCAGCTTCTTTACATGGCATCCTAAGGGCAGCACCCAAAAGTACCAAGGCTGCAACTGCAAGGACTCTTGAGTCCTAAGCTCTGGGGCTAACACCAAATTAATTTTTGGTCAAAGCAAGCCCATAATCAAGGGGTGGGGAAATAGAATCCACCTTTGATGGGAAGACCCACAAAGAATTTTTGACCATATTTAATCTATGGCACCTAGGTCGTTGGGAAGATGTGTTTTTATCTCTAAAGGATCTATGTAGCTTATTGCTTTTTGTGTAACAACATAACGTTATATAAATTCTTACTGATAGTATTTTTTATCACCCACTTCATTCCTATTGAAGGTTCTGTTAGGTTAATGTCACTTTTGCCTCTTAACTGTTAAACCTTGGGCAAGTATTTCAAACATGTTAAGAGCCTCAGTCTTCAGTGAAATGAAGGGGTCGGATAAATCAATGGTTTTCAATCCTGCTGAGCATTGAAGTCATGTAGGGGGAAAATTATACACAACTGCTCCCTGTTTGTCCTCCCTTTCTTGTGCACACACATACTGCAGACCATTTGAGTGGATCTCCAGAGGTGGTGCAAGAGCATCAGTGTTTTTCACAGGCTCCCAGATGATCCTGTTGTGCAGCCAAGGTTGAGAGCAACAAATCAGTGATCTCTCGGGCCTCTCTGAATTGTTCATAAAAGCTATTGTTTAAAATCAGGGAGTCCCAGTCAGAGACAATTTACAACGTTTAGTTGGATCATTTAGTTGTATTGAGTTGTATCTGTCATTAGTTGTTAATGTCTCCACTGACTTTATAGTATAAACTCCTGAGAAAGAGTCTGTATCACTTGCTCAAGGTCTCATTTGTATGGTTCAGAACCAGAATTGAACCCAGGTCTGACTCTTGCTGCATTTTAATTAAAAGACTGCAATTTTAAAATGCATTACCTTAAATAGATGTACAAATATATACATACACACATGCACACATACACATAAATACATATACACTCACATTCCTTTGATTACACCCATTTTGGTGGGTAAACTATGTCCTGGAATTTTTTTGTAGCTATTAGAAGCAAACTGAACGGGAAAATGTTTCTATTAGCCATTATGCCAGCTATATCCCTAACCATGTTATTTATATGAAATAGACACTCCTGGGAGTTCCCTGGCAGTCTAGTGGTCAAGACTCCCCACTTCCAATGCAGGGGGCTTGGGTTTAATCCCTGGTCAGGGAACTAAGATCCCGCATGCTGTGTGGCATGGTGGGGGGGGGGGAAGGGGGGGGGGGGGAGGGGAAGGAAGGAAGGAAGAATGAAACACTCCTAAGGAGGGCCTTGACGGTTGTAGCTATTAGAAGCAAACTGAACGGGAAAATGTTTCTATTAGCCATTATGCCAGCTATATCCCTAACCATGTTATTTATATGAAATAGACACTCCTGGGAGTTCCCTGGCAGTCTAGTGGTCAAGACTCCCCACTTCCAATGCAGGGGGCTTGGGTTTAATCCCTGGTCAGGGAACTAAGATCCCGCATGCTGTGTGGCATGGTGGGGGGGGGGGAAGGGAGGGAGGGGAAGGAGAAGGAAGGAAGGAAGAATGAAACACTCCTAAGGAGTGCCTTGACGGTTACCCTCGCTTTGCAGAGAAACTGTTTTCTCCAGGCTGCTTCCCCTGCTGCCCTCCGCACCCCTGCTAAAAAAAAAAACCACCTTTTTTCTGAATCTGAACACTCTAAAATAATCTGAGCCCACTAAAATATAGCTGCAGTACCAAAGTCATTTTTTCCAAGTGTACTTCACATCTTTTTGAAATGTTAATAATAGCTATTAGTCAGTAATAGATTATAGTTGATTAATACCTAGTTGTGTTTGAAGCACAGATCCTAAAGTCATTGTTATGGACTGAATGTTTCTGCTAGAATTCATGTGTTAAAGTACCTTATGCAAGGACTGTTGGTATTTGGAAGTGGGGTTTTGAGGAGGTAATTAGGTTTAGATGAGGTCCTGAGTGTGGGGCACTTTTGGTGGGATTAGTGCCCTTTCAAGAAGAAACCAAGAAAGCTTGGCCTTTCTCCTCTTACCCCCACCCTCAGCCCCTCTGCCCCCCTCCATTTGAGCACACAGCAAGAAGGTACCATGTGTAGGCTAGGAACAGGATCCTCACCAGGATCCTCACCAGGAACCAAGTCTACAGCACCTTGATCTTGCACTTTTCAGCCTCCAGAACTGTGAGAATTGAGTATCTGTTGTTGAAGCCACCCAGTCTATGGCATTTTGTTATAGAAGCCCAAGCAGACTAAGAAAGTCTCAGAATGGAACTTTTGGTCAATTTCCAGAGATTGCCAAAAACCAAAACCTTCTCCCACCTGCACACCTTTAAAAAAAAAAAAAAAAGCCATTTTAATGCAAACTGACCTATTACCCAGTTGGAAACTGCCATCACTTGGTGATCTGAGTCTGAAAAAGAAACTCCAGATCCCTGATAGATCCCTTTTTTTTTTTTTTTTTCCCGTATGTGGGCCTCTCACTGCTGCGGCCCCTCCCGCCGCGGAGCACAGGCTCCGGACGCGCAGGCCCAGCGGCCATGGCCCACGGGCCCAGCGGCTCCGCAGCACGTGGGATCCTCCCGGACCAGGGCACGAACCCATGTCCCCTGCATCGGCAGGGCGTCCCCTGCATCAGCAGGCGGACTCCCAACCACCGCGCCACCAGGGAAGCCCCTGATAGATCACTTTTGCTGTCTTGACAGATGTTTGTAATTCTAAATCATGACTGTTGGCAAATATGCGAGTTGAGTTAAAAAATCTATTACCATTCTCACCTAGAGTTTGGAAGAATGAGTGTTTTATGGTCACCTCTACATGTCACATTCCAAGAATAAAAATCCCTATTTTCTGAAAAATGAGAACTACCAGATCTCCTTTCACTGATTTCTGTTTGTTCCATAGAATTAACATTTTTGTGAAATAGTGTTGCATTTATGAAGTCAGTGTAGCATTTTTAGCACTCTACACTTGGGTGTATTTCTTGTTTAGAAATTGTACTTTATAAAGAAAATCTTTTATTTGGCAGCCGTGGGGCCAATTTTATAACTCAGATCTTGCTGAGACCAGGAGCGTCTGATTTAACAGGAAGTTTCAGGTACAGTGAAAACCTGTGATTGTGTGTTTTCTACTATTTACAATTTCTTGCCTAAATTTCTTGCTTTATAATGACTTAAAGAAATACTTTTCGTTTCTATCCCGTTTTTGTTCTGGAACGCTAAAAAAGACAGACTGAAGTTGGTTAGAAGCTGCTAATGAAGCCTAAGCATCTTAAGGGAAAATATTGTACTTTTTAAAGAGTATGGACGACAGGTTGGTGTGCTTGTTAACATTCGTATCACTGCTCAGCCCTTGAGGGCCTGAGGTGACCATGGACTGCTCATTCAAGACATTACTGAGATGAGCTTCAAAAACAGTGCCTCTTCCAGTAATTTTCTGCAGTTTATAGCACTGTCCACAGAAAAGTTAAAAATCTTGAATATTTATATAGAGCTTTTTCAGTTTCCTTATTCTCCATGTTTTTTACTAAAAAAAATTCTTGTTTAAATGGAGCAAAGCCTCCTGCTAGGTCCTTGGGGGTTTTTTATTTTTGTTTGTTTCTGGGTGTGTGTGTATTATCTCTGAAACTATAAAATTTCTGTTCATCTGCTTTAAGGCTGAGACCCGTGCATTGGTTAATACTTTATATTACTTGGTATTTGCTTCTATCCGTTAAATAATGTTGATTCTTCCATACTTCATTAGAACACACAAACACACAAATTTAGGAGCTGGCTGTTGAAGGTTAACTAGTACCACTAGTGCAACTGCAAGTCTGTTGGATAGCAGTTCAGAGATAGTAAGACAGTCAAAAGTGAAGAGAGGAGCCATCGCAAATTAGAGGTCAGATAATGAAAATGAAACCTCTCTAGAATTAAAATGTAAATGATTTGAAAGCACAATTTGGTGTATAAAAGATAGATAGGAGCCCCATAAATACATCCCTTCAGTTCCACACTTCGAGGCAAATGAATAATGTGTTATAAAGATCTCTGATTTCCAGAGGGAAAAAAAAGATTGTAATTAAAAAAAAAAAGATATTGTGGTGGAGGAGACAGGGGTGGCAATGAAGAGAAATCTTAAAAAGTGACTCTTAAGGGAATAAAGTGACTGTTACAGGGAAAGAATTCGTAGCCTAATCCTAGTTTTAAAGGTACTGCTGAAACGTTATTCCATTATCCCACCGTCATAGTTCTTCCCATAATCCCAGACCTCCCTCCCCTACTTAACATCATTTGACATATATCTTTAGTTTCTACTGCTAAAATCCCAAAACATGAAAAGGTGCCTGAAACACAGTAGGTTCCTCAATAAACATTTGTTATTGAATGAATATTACTACCATCAGAATCTCCTTTCTTCACATTTATTCCAGACTTACTCTTTTGAGTTCTGATGGAGACTGTGTGGGTAAAGGAGTGTATACCACTAATCCCCCTCAGGTTCCTCTAAGGACTGTGCCTTAGCCTTATAGCCACCTAAAAGCTTGAAAAACCAAAAGGTGGGGTAACCTGAAAGGAAGCCTGGGAAAATATGTGAATTCCAGGTATAAAGCCCTCTGGCATTATAGATCCAGGTGGTTTTAACTACCAAGAGAACAAAGTTACTGCCTCACCTAGCTTTCTCAGAAACAAAAACAGCAAGAAGAAAGAGATAGAAATTGCTGCCTTTCTACTCACTGAGGCTCAGGGTTTTTTTTTTTTAACCTCAGTGACTCTGAAAATAGGGAGCTCCTGAAGAACATGACTGAGTTCACCCATAGGACTTACCAGCTCCTGTCTTGCTTTGTAAATCTGATGAGCTTTGCCTTTGGCCTGCAGTCCATCTAAAGTTAGGGTGTGCATTTGCCCAGTTTAAGTGTCTAACTGTGACCTCAGTTGCTGATACCTGATTCCCACCAGGATTGCCTCATCCTGTGATCCCTACTTCCTGTCTTAACCTAGCTTAACCAAGCTCATCCTAGAGGGACTTAGTTTATCGCAGGAATTTATTTAGATCTCAGGAAATAGGAACTTCATAGACATTTATGAGGAAAGGCCTGTTAACTACTTCTTTCTTGTTACGTAGTTTACATTGTTGCTTCATCATCTGTCAACTCTGTTGTTCCAGTATTTGAAACAGTTTCTCCCCTTTCAGCTTTAAAAATAAATTTTAAGAAAAATTTAAAAACTGCAAACGATGGCGGGGTTCTGCTCCACATGATTCACTTTATCACCATAGTTTTATAATTTCTGACAGTGTGATAGGAAGATAATTCTCTAAAAGATACTAAGAATTCATTTTCAAAATCGTCCCAAATTATTTACCAAATATTTTTATGGCCTTTCCAGTTCAGGACAAATGTATCATAATCATCAACTGTGAGAACTTTTCTATATACAAATGGCTGGTGAAAGTTTAAGGTTTTATAAATACCAGTGAACTTTTTGGAAGGTCAGGAGACATGTAGGCATGTATATTTATCCAGGTGTTCATATACATTTTAATTTCTTACAGGTTATACCGAAAAGAAGTTTTACAGAAATTAATAGAAAAATGTGTTTCTAAAGGCTATGTCTTCCAGATGGAGATGATTGTTCGGGCGAGACAGCTGAATTACACTGTTGGCGAGGTATGGTAAATAGTGTTATACTCCTCATAAAGAAACAATAGGGTTACTTTTTATCATAAAAAGGTTAATTTTCATAAATACTAAAAAAATGTGGAAGGCTTCCAGGTGTCCATGCAAAAGGGTGAAAATTCACATTTCTTTAAAATTAATATATTTGACTTACCAAGATTTAAAGCATAACGGAAGGCAGCATTCCCTTTTAAATAAATAAAAGTTACCGGTATCTTCTTCCTCCTTTCCCTTTCTTCTGACCACTCAGCATTATGGGATGAGTCTGCTGCTTTTCCCCTTGTCTCAGCCATCAGCCGCCCTACTTAAAAATGCGTGGTGAATCCCTTTTGCCCGTTGCCTATGAGTAAATGAAAAGGGCAAGAATTGGGGGAGCAGAGGGGATTTGTAATATTTACAGCCAGCTAGTAAGTTCTTAGGGAAGACTCTCCTCATTTAACAATAATATTCTTATTCAGAGCAAGAAAACAGCTAACTAGAATGTTACTACTGTTGTGGAAGTTATATAAGATTTTTAACTTAGTGCTAAAACAGTGACAGCTAAGTGTGATGGACTACTGAAAAAAATTAGGTGAAAGGCCATTTTACTTAGGGCATGTAATTTTTCTTGGAAGCTTGAGTAAACCAACTTAATATTCAAGATCAGTGCTTTTCAAAACAGTTGTAGCTTTGGCTGGATGACCTATTTTTAGATAGTAAAATGCATGTTTAATTTTGAAGACTTGGAGGTGCACACAGTTGCTGTAAGAATCCCATAATTCGGATTTACCTTGAAGGACTTGCTATCAGCGGACTAATCTTGTTTCTGTTGTATGAGTAATTGTTGTATGCCTGCTATGCTTCCTTTCTAATATTTTTGAAGACTCACTTAACATATATTTTTTTAACTAGGTTCCAATATCATTTGTGGATCGTGTTTATGGTGAATCCAAGTTGGGAGGAAATGAAATAGTCTCTTTCTTGAAAGGACTAATGACTCTCTTTGCTACTACATAAAAGAAAGTTATTCATTTATACTTAATCATGTTCATTTCAATTTAAACATAAAAGAAGCCTGGTTGCTGATTTTTATAAAATGTACTCTTAGAACATAAATTATAAGGTAAGGTAAATTTCATGCAAATCTTTTTTCCTGAGAAACTCCATTTTATATATCAAATTAAATTAGAAAAATGAGCAGTGTTCTCAATTTTCGTTTACATTTTGCTGTACTAAGACCTATAAATAAATGTATATGAAATTTTTGCAAAAAAATAATGCTTTCATTAGCGTACGCAAATGTAGGATTTCTTACATGGGGAAGATTTTGAAATATTCTTTATAAAAACTGTATTCAGGGGCTTCCCTGGTGGCGCAGTGGTTGAGAGTCCGCCTGTCGATGCTAGGGGACACGTGCCCTGGTCCGAGAAGATCCCACGTGCCGCGGAGCGGCTAGGCCCGTGAGCCATGGCCGCTGAGCCTGCGTGTCCGGAGCCTGTGCTCCGCAACGGGAGAGGCCACAACAGTGAGAGGCCCGCGTACCGCAAATAAAACCAAACAAACAAACAAAAACTGTATTCATAGCTCTGCATTCAGCCTGTGCTAACGGGAGAGGCCACAACAGTGAGAGGCCCGCGTACCGCAAATAAAACCAAACAAACAAACAAAAACTGTATTCATAGCTCTGCATTCATACCTAATACATGTCAGAAGTAAAAGGAGTGCTAATTATATTCATGAAATACACATATGATACATGGCTGTTTCTATATGAACTAAAAAAGAAATACACACCTCTGCCCCCCCCTCTTTTTTTTTTGGCTGTGCTGCGCAGCTTGTGGGATCCTAGTTCCCCAACTAGGGGTTGAACCAGGGCCCCCGGCAGTGAAAGCGCCAAGTCCTAACCACCGGACCACCAGGGAATTCCCAGCTGTAGTAATTTTTAAACAACTATGTTTTTTTCGTCAAAATATTTTTCATGTTATTTCAGGACCCTTGACAAAGCATACATCTTTAGTAATATGACTAAATCCCCTATAGCTCTTCTGTTGAGAAAACCGTTCTGCCACTTTAAATGTTCAGTAAAGCCCTCACAAATATTCTGTTTACCCACCTTAAGTGGTTATTGCAAAAAAGATTAATTTCCAAGTATAGCATAGCTTTTAGATCACGCAGTGTCTTTTAAAATTTTGAGTAAGGCATACTTTGAGCAAATAAACTTAAGATCAAATTGACTTTCCTTTGCAAGTAAAAGGAAGGGGCGTCTCTAAGTCATTTAATAAGCATATTCAGTGAACAGTATTCCTACTACTGCATTTTCCTGGCTTAATTTGGCTGCTAAAGAAATTTAAAGTCTGATTTTTCCATTTGCATTTCTAACAGATCCTACCAGAAATGAATATCAGAGTATAAAACCTTTGGTGTCATTTTGAACATTACCAATTCCCACAGTTGAATCCATAGGACACATTCCAATAAGGGCCTCTACTATTGTTTTGCTTTTATGCAGAGCTGAACAGCTGGCCCACCATGGACCCCTCTTCCTTGGGGAAGTGACTTCTCTCATCACTAATAACAACTAGAAAATTTATTACCACTGATGTAAAATAATTTTTTTTGAGTGTTTAGATTCTTTCTCGTCTGAACCCAAAGTTAAATTTTCATGGTCAACTCTGTGGAGCAGAGATTAAATAACCACCTCAGAGAGCCCACTATAAAATACTGTCTTCTCAGACCTCACTAGGGTAGGTACCTTTTGCCTTTGTTTATTTAGTCTTTTGGTTCTTATTCCCACAATCATTACAACACTATCATTATTTACAGTAAATTATTTGAGCAGTGAAAACTTTCACCATTTGGAAGTTATTTAGAAAAGAATCTGGACTATTTAGATGCATTTTTGTAGTAAATCTGGTGACTTATACACTGTAAAATCTTTTTAAACATTTACATGTGAATCCAGCATCCCTTTTTACTTTGTAAATGGGGCCAAGGATGAAATCCAGATGTTCTCCCTTTGTATTGGTATTATCTCTATATGAAATCTAAGTATATCTAAGGAAAACTAAATTTAAAATTATTTTGCTTGTTTCATATTAGTTCTTGCCTGTCTCCTGCAACATGGAATTAGCTTCTTCATCTTTGTTTCTCTAAATTGAATGTTTTGGGTCCCCTCCTCCTTTTTACAACTTTTTTCAGCTGTTTTCCCTTGAAATACTGATTTGGCTTTTAAAGATATAGTGTATCACAATTTCAGAAATTAACGGAATACTGTGTTGGATGAAACAGCTTGTTAAACCTGCTAACTGAAGCCTGACATTGAGCTGTATGTAACCACAATTTGTTCTGTTCTCAGTAAAGTCAGATTCTTTGTGGATGTTACATATGGTTTGAAACTATTTTAACATGAAATTTAGAGAAACAGCAAAAGATAAGTGTAACATGTACAGAGCACATCTTAACAGGTTTGGTTAATCCTTCACAATTGACATTTATTACTTTTAAGTACGTCTAGCCAGTGATAGACACTCATATGCACTCAACTATAAAAGGTGGATTCAAGATGGGTTCAAGAATGTTGAGAACACAATGTGTTGGTTGGGGTTGACCTAAATTTACAAAGGCCCACGTTGTGTCCTATGCTGTCCAAATTGTGGGAGCACTAAAAGGCTTGGGACTACAGTCTCTGTGGTTTTTAAGGATCTTGTGGAGGCCCACTGGCAACATCATATCTCATCCTTGGGCTTCACTAGCCCAGTGGCCTCAAACGCTGGGGATCCCACTTGTTTTCTTCAGGCCAAAGAGAAGAGTCCGTCACTGATTCGGAAGAATGTCCAGTCCCAGGGCAACAGCCGGCCTTCTGTAAAACGCAGGCCTGTCCACTGAATAGCGCACCCCACCCGCAAGGGGTCAAGCATCCATGGGGTTGGGTCTCATCTCAAGTCGGTGTGTGAAGCACGAGGCCCTCACACCTCATTTAATGCAGGAGGTGTCGGGCATGACCGGCCAGGTGTGTCTGCCCTTCCGGCTGCTGCCCAGCCCGAGAGCGCGGGCTTCCCACCACGTGGAGCCCCGGGGCTGCGCGCACGCCCCCTCCCACCAGATGTAGTCCAGGCCCAGCTGGGCCCGCGCAAGGATCCCCAACGCGGCCACCTGAGTGCAGCGCGTGCTGCGGCCCTCTGCTTGTGCCTCCGCCGCCGGCGCTGTGGCCAGAGGAAGGCGCCCGCCGTGCACACGGGCCATGAAGGCGCACTGCGGCCATTATCCGCGGCGCCTCCTAGTGGGTCAATGGCAAATCCTCTTGGTTCTCGCGAGAGCTCCCCCTCAGTGGGGATTATATAATGTCCCTTAGGTGGGGGTGGGGGTGCTGATGCCACCCTCCCTCAGAAAAAGTTAGGAGCAAACACAGGTGGGAGTAAAGAGTTGTCTGTGGGGGGGGAAAGGGTACTGTCCCCCACTGCCCCCCTTAGTTAGCTGGACAATGAGTCCTCTTATGCTAATGAGGTACTTACGTCACTTCCGCTCTTTCTCGGCCGCCATTTTGGCTAGGGCAGGTTCGGGGACTCGCTCCGAGGCGCTTGTATTGTCTGCTGAGGGGAGACGCGGGATCAGCCCCCCTCCCCCGCCCGTTGCTGCCGCCGCCTCCGCCGGCCCGGTCTCCCCTCCGCCGCCCGCCGGGATCCATGAACTGAACTCCCGCCCCCCCGGCCGCCGCCATCTTGTGCCCCCTCCCCCTCCCGCGGGCAGCGCTAAGGGGGATTTTGGCGTCTCCTCAGACACAGCTCCCTCTCTCGGTCCCCGCTGCTGAGGAGTGAGAGGAGCGCGGCCGTCGCCGCCCGCCTGCCCGCGCCGGTGAAGCCGCCTCTCCCACACCCTCCG
>NW_006770868.1:1367654-1408935 GCF_000442215.2 Lipotes vexillifer
CGCCGAGGCCGCCGAGCCGGAGCGCGACGAGGCCCCGGGCGCGCCCTCGCCGCCGCCAGCGCCGTGCCGCCGCCATCCACCCGCCGCCGCCGCCCGGCCCCCGAGCACGCCGGCCCCGCGCGCGCCTCGAGGCCGAGTCAAGGTAAGCCCGGCGACCGCCGCGCGCGGACCCACGGCCAGCCCCGCGGGCGCATTATTGTTGAGACCGCCAGCCCTTCGGCCGCACACGCTCCTTTGCATACTCCGGTGCTGACGGAGCGCCCGCCCCGGCGCGGACCGCTACCCGGGCTCTTGCTCCGCGGTCCGGGCGCCTCCTCCTGCAGCCCGACCCCCCTTCCCCGCCCCGTGAGCCCGCGGAGGCCAGCAGCCGTCCTGGCCGCCGGAGCTTTTGCGGCTAGTGGCATCTCTCTCCACCACCACCTGTGACCCTGATCAAGTTACTTTACTTCTGGGTGCTTCACTTTCCTCAACTCCCCACGCACACCCCCAATCCCTGGGACGAGCCTTCTGCCAGGTCTACCCACCTTTAGTCGGGGGAGGGGGGCAATAGATTGGGGGGCGGGGAGCATGCATGGCACGGAGTGAAAGTCTTTGCCTCCCCTGTGCAATCCTTCCTCCCCAACAAGCCAGCTCCCCTCCTATCCTGACCACGGAGTCCTCCACCACCCCCTTTTCTCAGTCGCAGCTGCCTGGTCAGCACGACCTCTTGCGAGCATTCTGAGCCCCAACTTTGCAGTAAGATGGTAAAAAATGGAAATCCAGAAAGCTGCGAAAGATTTTTTTCTTTTTTCTTTTTGTGTGTGTGTGCGCAATGAATGGGGAGTAGTTCTTTGAGCACCCTTTTATTCACCTCTTCTTTCCTCTGGGCTGCCTGCCTGCCTTCCCCTCCCCCCAAACCTGGATGCCTGTCTGCTGGAAAAGGCGCGATTGCTTCTCTTCCTCTTCTGCCCAAGACCAGGCGCTAAGGTCTAATAGTCTTTTCAGCCACACACATACCCACACTGAGTCTTCTTGATGTTCTTGCCTTCCCAATTCCTCTGGACAGTTCTTGCCATAACCCCATTTCTCAGACAAAGGCTTAGGAGGGAAAAGAACCAAACTGTTTCCTGTGTTTGCCATTTTGATGCTGTCCATCCCCACACACCCAATCTCTTTCCCAAACAAAAACAAAAGAACTCCTGGGTAGCTTGATACAGTTTCCTTATAAATCCGCATTGTTGCTTCTGGTTTATGGCCTTGAAGAAAATACCAGCCCCCACCCAAAATGCACCGCAGCCAAGTCGGCTAAAGGCTATGAGTGTTGGAGTCAGTAGGGGGCGCATTCCCTGCACTGGGTAAGGCTGCAGAGGGGGGAAGGGCCCCAGAACTAGAACAGGATGTGCTTCACAGCGCCTTCTACAGACCATGGGAAAATGGACCCAGCAAGACACACTCACACACTCTTAGTTGGTGAGCTGACAGCAACATGGTGAAGGATCAAGTGAGTCAAGAGCAGTGATTTTCTTTCTTTTAAAGAATTCACTCTGCGTTTTAGAAGTTCTCTCTTTTTACTTTTTCAAAATTGTTGACCCTTAGACAATCCACATTTGTTCTTGAGGAATCATCTTGGCACATCCTTGGTACACAGATATCTCCTTCTCTGGAATTCTTCCACCTTAAGCTTTGAATGTGTCACCATATCTTCCCAAGGTCAGATGGTAAAGGGAAAAGTTTAAAACCTCAGAGTAACAGGTTTGGGGGAATTGCTGATTACTTCCCTTCTTCATGGCCCCAACCTTTTCAACTCTTTGAGAGTTGAAAATCCTTGAGGGATGTTAGATTTTAGTGGGGTAGTAATTTTCATAAGTATGTAGATGGGTGTCATGATTTGCAAAGCCTTGTTGGTAAATATCAAGCCCATGTTGAGTTCTTCATTGTCAGACTCAACAGAGTTGATTGTAAAATTTTCTATCTTTCCAACTTTGGACTTGCGGTTGCTGTTCATTATCTCAGTAGCCAACCGCCTTTGCAAAAGTGTTGACACCAGTCTTCTGTGAGCACCCACTTTCATAGGGTGTGTTGATTTCTATAGATTTTACTCCTCTTGTTATTTCCATAGGTGTGAGATGCACAATGCGAAACCTAGGCCCCAGCTTTTGCACCATGATGCACAGGGTTGTACTTTTTGTACTGAACTGATAGGTGGCCTAGTGGTTATGCCCTGTACTACCATTTTGAGGATCTGGACTCCGTTCCTGCCTTGCTCTTTGGACCACATTGTCAATTCACACCGGTGGGTATATTCATTTTGGAGGGTGGGAACTGCAGCAACAGGGGAGCCAGAGACTTCTTCCTCCTTGGTCACCACCAAAGCCAACACTTCCAGAATTTCAGCCTAGCCACATTCCTCAAGGAACGGGTTAGAGCTGGTTGCAGATGTGGGTTCTGAACAGAGAAATGACTTGTGGCTTGTTTAAGAGAAAATTTTGAAGTTGCTAATATTGGTTTAATTGTTTGCATTCTGCACTCTTGTGTATAAAATATGTTAAGTATTCGATTACTGCTGTTTTGATGACCCAATCTCAAGAGTTGCTAAGCATTTAGAAACCTTAAAGATTCTCTGATCAGAACAGGCCTTTCCATGAACAGGTACTTGCTACCAAAGATGGATAGTGGTTGTTGATACTTAAGGGTACTTCTAAGACTTTGTTGCAGGTATTTTATAAAGATACACCAAGATAAATTTATGGGAAAATGAACCGGTGTATTCTTTGATACATAACCAGTTGGTGCTTAGGGGAGAATTTGCATTGGACATTTGCTACCAAGTAACATTTTGGTGAGTGAAAAGGAGGCAGCTTAGTTCAGGTGTTCCACTAGAGACTTAACTAATTGCTTTTACAATTTGTTTAGTAATCAGAAGAATCAGATATATAATCTAAAGGGTATTGTAATCTTTAAATACTTTTTAGTATTAAGTAGATATAATTTTGACTTGAATTTGTGTTTGATATAGAATTATACGACTTTTTAAATGAGTAATATGAACAGCATTTCTTCTTTGAGGGTGTGTTGGAGGTGAAGTTTGTGAAGCTGCTTTCGTTTGATTTAGCAAATTATACGTAAGATATAATGTTAACCCATGTCCTTAGTGGTAATAGCTATTTCCCTCCTACGGGAAAACTTAACTGTGAGCTCTTAAAAAGCATATATTCTGCACTTTCAAATGTTCCCTGATTTTGGCATTCCCTCCCCGCCCCCCCAAGAAAAAAAAGAAAAAGAAAAAAGGTTGAACAATTGGACTTGAAGGCTGGAATTTAGGTAAACTGTGAGGGTTCATTAAAAAGCCTCAATTAACTAGAGGGTGGGGAATGGGTATTCTATTTACTTGAACTTTAAGTAGAAGTTCCTTCTTTGTCTTGGCCCTTGTTGAAAATTACCTAACACTGCCTTATTAGAGGCTGCTATACTTCGAACTAACTAAATCTTTGCTTTTTGGCTCTTATAGTCTCTGTGTAGGAAATAGAGGAGATTGGGCTATGAATCTCTAAAGACCCTTGTTCCTGTTTATTCTGAAAGTCATTGATTTTCAACATATCCATTGTGAATTTGTTTTGCTTAAATTTCTCTTTTTTTCCCTAAACCAGAGTGCAGGAAAAGTTCTAATACTATTTATATTAAAAATAAAACGTCACCATGTTGAACAGACTAAGTGTCAAGTAAGTTCTTGATTATTGTTATTTTGATGACCCAGTCTCAAGAGTTGCTAAGCTTCTAAAAACCTTGAACATTCTCTGATCAGAACAAACCTTTCCATGAACATGTACTTGCTCCCAAATAATCAGTAGGCTTTTATCAAGTAAAAATGAATTTTGATTTTTATTATTAACATACATGCCTACATTTATTATTTATATTTGATTGCTGAAAGCATAATTATATTAGGTACATTATATATTAAAGTAACTGCTTATAAATTTTGGAAAATGTTAAAAATAATTTTTAGAATTATGAAATGTTAAATATTTAGCAATCTGGTGGTTAATATATTTAAGGTGATGTACACATTTTGTGACTTCACATTTAATTGTGAAAATTACAGTTTAACAAGGAACATAGAGCTATTCTGTTATAAAGGAGCAAGTAGGGATCCCTACCTTAGATAGGGAAAAAATAAAAGAAGAACTTCAGAATTTAAGTAGTAGTTTTTCTTTTGAGAACCATGCATAAATAACAAATTGCATAAGTTGTAGTAGACCTTGATTTTATTAATGGCTGGGTGGGTGTATACATAAAATACAGTTCACTTTTTTAGTGTTGAAATGACATTAAATACAAATAAAAGGTGCAAATATTGGAGATGTTTGGAAACAATACATTTGTGCAGGGGAAAAAATCAGTTAAATGTCGGAGTTTTTTTTAATCTGTTTAAATCTTAGATAAACTTTTAAAAAATGATACGAAACTACAAAAGTTTTTTTGAAATTCTTATTAGAACCTAATTTGTAGTTTACATCAAGGTGCCCAGTACTGTTGTGTAATGAGCTACTTGTTCAACCTAGACTTCCAAAGGACTTTCACTTTTAAAGAATGTCATAAAGTCTGTTATGTCTTCCAGAAGGTAAAATATTTTCCACAAGAGTGTAACTTTCATCTACTTGCCTAAGAGGCATGAACATTAAGAAAAATGTTGCTCACCTATGTAAATAATTTTAGTTAGATTCACAGAGCTTGACGTGTTATTAGCATCACATGAACTTAAAAAGTTTTTCCTCCCCTAGTTTTGTGAGAACTTGTGGTATTAAGTCTGGAGCAAATGCCATGTTTGGCTGATGTGCATATACATTTTATGTTGTTAGTTTGGAAACTTGGCATTTGAAACTGGTATGAACCAAAGCCCCACACTAATTAACTGAATTGGTATCTTGAACGTAGAGGCTGTTTCTTGTTTACACGTTGGCACTTTCCACCTTGATCGTTGAGACACTTTATAAGAACAGCCACCCATGTTTTGCCCAGCATGAGTGGCCACAGTTCCATGTGACTGCATTTTTGTTGTTGTTTGTTTGCCTGATCTTGTCCATTTGAAAGTGAGGAGAAGGATGATTGTGCTCCCTCAGTCTCTTACAGTCTTAGTACCCCTTATACCTTTGTTTTAGTCATGACCTACCTTTGATATCTGCCAGTTTCGAGGTCGGCTTAAATGAGAATCCACATTCTGCCTCCCTGGAAAGAGAAGGCTCTCTACATATTAACAGGCCTCTTAGATTGGGTTATATATATATCAACTTGATTATATGGGGATATGCGTGTATATATAGGAAGTCACAGATAAAATGTGAGCCAGCTATGTAAAGTGAGTTTTGATTTAGGGGTGCACATTTTTGTTCTAATACGTGTAAAATGCAAAATTCTTTTCACTGTTTCCGTGTTTGGTTCTCTCATCTCCATGTATGTGTTCCTGTCCTTTGCATTTGGGACTTCTTTGAGATGCACTCACAGTCCTCTTTGGTTTTATTGATCCCTAGCTTAGTTCCAAGATAGCAGCGAGAGAAATCCTGATATCTCAAGAATTTTAGCAGTGTTCCAGAAATAAAGGTTTGGAAATTAAGAGAAGAGCATAAAAGACTTTGAATAGAATTGCCCTGAACGGATGCCACAGTTTAAGATTGAGTTATCATTCAAAAACATGCACTTGATCTGTAAGAGACTCCTGCATTGACCATCTCTTAGAATTAAAAATAAATAAATCCCTCCACATCCTAATTCCTTCTCCAGTAAGGGTATAGCTAAGCGACTTGAGTCGCTTAGCTTTGGGTGGTTTGTGTTTGTCACTTCTCATATGACTTGGTTGATGTCTTTAATAAGGATGAGCTATAAGTGTACAGGCCCCCTTGCTGGCCTTTATGGTATTATTAATAATACTGGTATCATTTTTCTAAGCACTTCATAAACCATTCTCATTTCTCTCAGGACTGATTTCACAAGTAGGGAAATCAAGGCACTACCATGTGCCGTGATGAAGTGAGCCATGGAATATGTCTGCGCTGGTTCCCAGGTCTGTGTTTGGAACACAGGCTTTTATAGGGCCCCTGTGAGCTGTTTGGCTAATGAAGACCCACATGAGGGCTTCATAACTTCTTAGTGATGTTTTGTGCTTGGATGTTAGCTGACAGCCAAGGATCCCAAGTGGGCTCCGCAGCTAAAGCAGTTAGCTTCACTAGCTTCTTCACCAGTGAATTGTGCTGGTGGTAGTTAGTTGAAGGAGCAACTGTATAAGGTTTGAAGTTGCCTGTATAAGGATCTAAAAAGAAAGTTTGTTTATGGTCCATTGCTTTTCCCAGTGTTTTGGTTTAGGGCAGTCTTGTTCCTTCTTTCCTCTGAGCAGTTATTTTTGCTTAGACAGATAATTACTGGCTTTTGCCCTCTGCCTTTTCTTTTTCTGAAACCCTCTATGCCCCATTTAAGAGCTTGTGGAAACTTGTGCTTCTCTTGAAAATCTGTAAGGCTTTCCTTTTCTGATGGGAGCTGGCAACAACTGAGGACCTATATGAGTGGTCTCTTGAAACCTGATATATCTGAAGAAACTTCTGTCTAGTGGAAATGTGGTGGAATTTATTAAATGTATGTTTAAGTCAACAATTAGAATTCTTGCTCTTGTGAAAGAGATGACCTGAGACTGGGTGTATCCTAATGCAGGGAGTGCTTAGAATCCTGGTTTGAGATCAGAAAAATATAAATAAAACTTCTGTGGAAAGTGTAAGGATCGAGCCATCAAGTGGCAAAACCTGCTCTAAGAATAATGCTTTCGCTTAAGCCTTGACTCTAGGAGATAGCTTAGAAAAACGTGACAAGGTGATTCAAATAAATTACATATTTTGTTGCTTAAGAATGGTGAGAAAAATATATTTCCCATTACTATGGGAAAATTATTTTGAGTAGTTTTGAGACAGCATGGAAAACTTATTAAGGGATTGAAAATAACCTACTTTTTGTCTTAGGCCATTTAGATGAAGACCAGTAGCATGCTTCTGGAATGATTATAAATGGACATATCTGGATGTTGTCTTAGGCCTGCTCGTTAATTGATTTCCCTTTTTCACACTTCTCTTAAGCCAGGTTGTTCACCTGTATTTTTTTTTTTTTTTTTTTTTTTTTGCGGTACGCGGGCCTCTCACTGTTGTGGCCTCTCCCCTTGTGGAGCACAGGCTCCGGACGCGCAGGCTCAGCGGCCATGGCTCACGGGCCCAGCTGCTCCGCTGCAAGTGGGATCTTCTCAGACCGGGGCACGAACCCGTGTCCCCTGCATCGGCAGGCGGACTCTCAACCACTGTGCCACCAGGGAGGCCCCTATGGAGTTCTTATGTAGGCAGCATGGTGTTGGGATCACTCCCACAGTATGTCTTGCTGGAATGCCTATTTAAAATGGAGTAAATTGGGAAATGCTTCCCATCTCACAGTCTCCCTGAAGCTAGATTGGGATGTTAGAGATGTTCTCAATCCTTTTTGTCCTTTTTTAAGTAGTGAGGCATCTTCCCCCTTTCAAATAAAATTTAATGTGAACTCTAGTATATAAAACTGATTAAAGGGGCAGCTTTCACGTTGTCCCTTAAATGTCAACTTCCCCTCCATCTGTATATATCTCTTACAGTCTCTCAGCACACTCTGAGAAGTACACCCTGAAAACCGTTGGTTCCATTAGTGTTCTAGAAGTTCTGGTGGTCACAGCTAGGGTTCTTGTCTGAAATCTAAATACTCAAAAGCAACAGGATAAGCAGCAACCATAATAGCAGTTCCTAGCTGTAGGCACTAGTTTTTTAGTCTGAAAGCCTTCTTAAAAGAGGAGTAACCCAAATTTTATATTATATAAATAATATATGTATATTTAATAAGCAAACTCTAGGTCACACCTTTATATTTCTGAGTCAACTAGGTTTATTTTGGGTACCTGCAAATGTTCTATTGCATAACCATTATAAGTGCCACAGAGCTTGTAAAGTTAATATGCTAACTCTAACATGAATGGCTCACACAAATATATAAAAAACACTCTTAACGTGTAAGTATAAATGCACATTGTAATGTGTACAGGAACAGATGTGTGGCAACCATATCTGATTCTCAGGAATAATGATAGTCTGTGCTTTTTAAGAGATTATATCCTGGTATGAACTCATAAATTTCAGAGTGATTGCTCCAGTATCTGACCTGGTTTAAGGTAATAATAATAATAACTGCTTTAAGTATTAATTGGTATCATTTAATCCTTCTGACATTTGAACAGTAGAATGGTGTTATACTGGTTATACCATAGGAAACAGACCTCCAGAAGTAAAGTAAGATTTTTAGAGTCACAAGGCTAGTAAGTGGCAGAGCTAGGATTTAAACACAGATCCGTCCAGCTCTAGAGCTGTATTCTTTCTTACTACACTGTACCATCTTTCTTTCCTAGCAGGGGAAAGCTTTACTGTACTGTGTCACCCTACTTATTATAGAAGTTTAAAGTTATGAGGGAAAAAATTTTTACACGTGGCTGAGTGGTAACCTAAATATTTGTTCATGAAACCAGTGTAGTCCTACTGGAAAACACAAATTTTGATGTTGGCTATAGGCTTTATACTTAAACTTTTTCTCCCTGTCCTTGTGCTGTCATTTCAGTATCTTGTTACCTTATACCTGAAGTTCTGGCTATTTTGCAGATGTTTCAGATTGAGTAGGTAGGTCTGGAATGGGTGTAAGCTCCCTCAGGTGATTGTGACAATGGCTAGGTCTGGTATCCACTCTTCTACTTAATCTACTTACTCCAGACCTTTTTTAATGGGACCTGCCAAACACAACCAGATTAATTCTCTCAAAGCACCATTAAAATTGTATCACTTCTCTATTCCAGTAACTGCAGCATCTCCTCAGTGCCTGCTAGACATGACAGCAGGCTCTAGCTTCACACTCAAGGCCTCCATTCTAATCCCCATCCTGCTTTTCCAGCCTTGTCATTTATTCCTACTCAGAAGCTAGACATAGCAGCCATTCTGACTCTCTGCAGTAGTTCCTAAAACTCCTTGCTTTTCCACCTCTGGAACTGTGCCAGCGAGACTCTTTTTTGCAGTGAGTGCAGATTCTCCAACCTAACATAGTGGCCGCAGCTCAACAGCTACTTCCGCCCTCCCTCTCCTGACTGCCCCTGCTGAGAATGAACTGTCCCTCTTACAAAGCCTCAGAGCATCTAGTTTGTGACACATCTGACATATTGCATCTTTTCCTGTATATATTTATGGGGTGTCATCTCTATAAGACCTTTGTAGGCCGGGACTGTTCATTCATTCTACACTTACTGAGTGCCTGCTATGTGCCAGCCAATGAAGAACGTGTTAGAGAATGTAGCAGGGGAAGAAAACCAGTCAGGGTCCTTGTAATGGACATTCTTTGCCTTGAATAGTGAGATGGCATCCTTGTCCTCCTGCATATTTTAAGGGTTCTATTTAGCCTATCAGTTGAGATAAGGACAATCTGCACTGAAAAATGATTCAGTGATTCTAATTTAAAGACATAAATATCTCTTTACCAGTTGTATGAATTATACTTTCAGGTCATATTTTACTAAATCTCTTGAGATCACCTGTGATGAGCATTTAAAATAAATTAAAACTTTTAAGTCACAGAGTCATTGTAATTTTGGTGATTGATAAGGTGGTGAACCAGGCTTTTTATTTCCCATTAGATTCTTGATTTGTTATTAATGAGCCACACCAATATGAAAGAAAAAAAAACTTGCTTAAAGGACTAAAATTAAATTTTTCATCTTTCTGTTACCTTTCAAAAGGCTTCCTGTTTTATTTTTCCTGGGACCTCTCCCCTTTTACAGTTCTATCCTGTAACTTTGAAAGAAACTTAAGGTGATTTGAAAATTTAATACATGGAAATTCTGTGAAAATCATTTCTGTACTGCTGCTTCATGCTCTAGAATCATTTCAATTTTGCAAAATTAAAAAATAATTGAACTCATTAAAGTAACTCTAGCTGGATTAAACTATTAATTAAGGCAGAGTGAATTTGGGCTTTTGACGTTGACAAAAGTGATATATTCCTCTGTTTCTGGCCTCTTGGGAGTGGAGCAGATTTGCCAGGAAAGTGAACTCTCTACTAAGATTTTTTTTTTTTTTTTTAAGTGCTTAACAGTTTGGGGGCTGTTGATATATTACTAGAGTCACTCGTTTAAAATTTTCCAAAATGGTCTGGAAATTTGTAAAAGATTTTTTTTTTTTTTTTTTAAGTGCTTAACAGTTTGGGGGCTGTTGATATTTTACTAGAGTCACTCGTTTAAAATTTTCCAAAATGGTCTGGAAATTTGTAAAGGCCTTCAAAGTTGTTCTGTTAAATCCAGGACTTGCTCTAGAGGATCTATCCTGTTCAAAGGAATCTTAAACAGTCTTAACAGATGCTTAATATTCATAGTTTTGGCAAAGAGACCCATCAGTGATAAATGTCTCTGATTTTGAACCCAGATTGCCCTGCTGATAAAATTACAAGCAGCCTTATCTGGTTCCATATTCACTACTTTTGTCTTATGTTTTCTAGTAGTAGCCACTTTTTTTTTTAACCTTATTTTTAATTGTAAAATATACATAACATAAAATTAATTTATCATGTTAACCAACCACTTTTAAGTATACAGTTCTGTGACATTAAGTATATTCACACTGTTGTGCAGCAATTATCACTATCCATCTCCAGAACTTCCTTCATCTTGCAAAACAGAAACACTCTCCCCATTAAACAGTAAATCCTCATTCTCCCCTCCCCACCAGCCCTTGGCAACCACCCTTCTACTTTCTGTCTCTATGAATTTCACTACTTTTAGTATCTCATATGAGTGTAATCGTGTAATATTTGTCTTTTTGTGACTGGTTTATTTTGCTTAGCATAATATCTTTGAGGTTTATCCATGTTTTCAGTAGCTACATTTTTTAAAATAAAAAGTAAAATTAATTTTAATTTTTAATCCAACATATCCAAAGTATTGTCATTTCAACATGTAGTCTGATTTTGGAAGGGTATTTATGAGATATTTTGCATTTTTATCATACTAAGTCTTGGAAATCCCAAGTATATTTTATGCTTAAAAGCATATCTCAGATGGGCAAAGAAGATGTATAAATGGCCCAAAAGCACATGAAAATATGCTCAACATCACTAGTCATTAGGGAAATGCTAACTAAAACTACAATGAAAATATCTCTCACACCCATTAAGATGGTTACTGTCAAAAAAAAAAGTGTTGGTGAGGATGTGAAGAAACTGGAACACTGTACACTGTTGGGAATGTAAATGGTAGAACCACAGAATTACCATATGATCCAGCAGCAGTGTCTTGAAGAGATACTTGTACACCCATGGTCATAGCAGTATGATTCACAATAGCTGAAGGCAGAACAAGTATCCAACAGGTGAATGGATAAATGTGATATATACATAGCATGGAATATTATTCAGCCGTACAAGGAAGGGAAATCTGACATGATGCTCCAACTGGATAAACCTTGAAGGCCTTGCTAGGTAAAATAAGTAGTCACAAAAGGACAGATACTTTGATTCCACTTACGTGAAGTAGTCAGAATCATAGAGGCAAAACGGAGTGGTGGTTGCCAGGTGCAGATGGGCGGGGAGAAATGGGGAGTTACTGTTTAATGGAGATAAAGTTTCAGTTTTGCAAGGTGAGAAGAGTTGTGGAGATGGATGGCGGTGAGGGTAGCACAATAAAAGTTTAAAGCACCTCAATTCAGTTCAGACTAGCCACATTTTAAGGGCCCAATAGCCATTTGTGGCTAGTATCTGCCATATTGGAAAGCATAGTTCTTAAAAATGAATTTATAAAATTTTCAAGCAACATTGGTTTTCTTGCTGCTTGAGTAAATACTGAAATCTTTTCCTTTTGTTGTTTGAGAAAATTTATGCATGCATAAAATCTGGAAGGATAAGTATACCCCAGTATTTACTGTTGTCTTTGGGTAAAATTATTTGTGTTCTTCACCTTATCTACATCTTGTAATCTTATACTAGGCCTAATTGCTTTTTTTTTTTAACAGCTTAAGATATCTTTCGTATACCATACAATTCACCCATTTAAAGTGTATAATTCAGTGTTTTCTAATATATTCAGGGTTATGCACCTATCACCACAATTAATTTTAGAATATTTTCTTCACAAAGAACCCAGTACCCCTTGGCAATCACCCTCTATTCCCCCCGCCTATCTCCTCCAGCCCTAGGCAACTTTAATCTCCTTTCTGTCTCTTAGATTTGCCTATTCTAAATATTTCATATAAACGGAATCATACAATTAGTGGCCTTTTGTGACTGACTTTTTTAACTTGGCATAATATTTTCAGGGTTCATCATGTTGGAGCATGTATCAGTATTTCACTCCTTTTTATGGCTGAATCATATCCCATTGTATCAATACCATGTTTTACTTAACCATTTATTAGCTGATGGAGATTTGGGTTGATTTTCCTTCTCGGATATTATGAAGACTGCTGAGAACATACGTGTACAAGTTTTTGTGTGGGCATATGTTTTCATTTCTCAGTTGCTTTTGTAACAAGAATGAACGGAATTTGGCAGGGGAAAGGAGACTAAGAGGTAGTTGAGAGCCGACTAGTCTCCTGCCTACCCCTGCCCTTTAGAAAAGGAAAAAAGATGACGAAAGCCTCTCCTTTCCCAAGCAATTTTCAGAAGACTGTGCTTTGAGTATTGATAATGGATAACTGGTCCATTATCAATAGGAGAGACATAGGATATATCTGGTTTTTGAAAAGGTATTGTTTTATTGAAGGATCCTAAAGTTGTGGTTTTCATTTTGCAAGATATTACCATTACAGGGACTTCCCTGGCCGTCCAGTGGTTAAGACTCCTCACTTCTACTACAGGGGGCATGGGTTTGATCCCTGGTTGGGGAACTAAGATCCCACATGCCGCACGGTGTAGCCAAAAAAAATTTTTTTTAATTAAAAAATATATATATATATTACCGTTACAGTTTGGATAGAAAGATGTCCATCAGATGTGACCATCTAGTGACTGTTGGCATCCACGGTGATGTTACAAGCGCTTTAGGGCAAGTGGTCTCAGAGCTGAGTTCATGTATCACTTCTTTGGATGTGATGGGACCATCTGACCTGAGATATGTGTGTGTATTCTTTTTTTTTTCGGTACGCGGGCCTCTCACTGCTGTGGCCTCCCCCGCTGCAGAGCACAGGCTCCGGACGCGCAGGCTCAGCGGCCATGGCCCACGGGCCCAGCCGCTCCATGGCATGCGGGATCCTCCTGGACCGGGGCATGAACCCGTGTCCCCTGCATCGGCCGGTGGACCCCCAATCACTGCGCCACCAGGAAAGCCCTGTGTGTGTATTCTTTATCTCCGTATCTCCACTTGAGCTGGTTTGGCTGAATTATTTATGGTTATTTCAACCTTGGGTATTAAAGTTCTGGCACTTTCAGATGTGTGTATATAACATGCTGTTGTTTACTTTTAATTAATGTCAGAGATCAGAGCTTCATCTGCATGGGTAATGGGAAGAACAGTGCATTCTAGGTCTGAAGATGACCTTGAGACCCAGCTCTGTCATTGACACGCTCATCACCCTTAAGCCAGTTGCTTCATCTCAGTTGCTAATCTGTAAAATGAGAAGAGTTTAGATTAGGCAAAACCCTAGGTTCTTTTCAGTGATTCAAAGTGCTGCTTTTTCATAACTGATTTTAGTTGGAATATGAATCTCAATCTCTTGTCTCCTAAGGCGTGTACTTTGTTCTTCATTTTGGAATTAGAATGTTCATGCCCCTTTGATTGAGAAGATACTTAAAGATTGTTGATAGTTATTTCTCTTCTAACCAGACATGGATTCAGAATAGCATATCTTTTTCTCATCAGCTAAACCAGCTAATGCTGAAAAAGGCAGCACATATGCCAAAAAAAAAAAAAAAAAAGGATCGATTGTAGTTATATGTGTAAAGTGGCTGCCACCAACACAAATGCACCTTTTAGGAGCATTAATTTAAAAATAATATCCAGAATTAGAGAAGTGTTGTCCCACTTGACCTGATTATGTCACATCTGGAATAACAGTTTATTCAGGGCACCACAGAGATTGACCAACTGGAGCCTGTTCATTGGAGACTGGCGTAGGCGATAACAGAAGGAATGGTGAAAAGAACTGAGCATGGTTAACTTGGAGAAGGGGAAGTCTTGAGAGGGAAGGAGGAAGTGTCTTAAAAACTTGAAAGGCTGTTAGGTGGCTATGTAATTAGACGTCTGTAGCTGAACTGAGAGTTGTGGGCAGGTTACAGAGCATTGTAAAGAGTAAACTTGTGAACAGAGCTGTCCAGTGTGAGACAAGATGCCTGGTGGGGTTTGTGCTTCCCTCACAAAGTAATCAGGCAGAGAGTCTCTTAGAGCAGGGTTGTTTGTGGAAAGGATTCACACGTTGTTCATAGAAAGTGGCCAAAAGTATTACTGTGATAAAACATTTTTGTACAGGATGCTGTATTTAGATAAATACACCCATTTTGCCTTGCATAAATATAGTCTACCTACCAAAGAAATAGTTACGAAAACTTTTTTCTTTTTCTTTTATTTTATTTTACATCTTTATTGGAGTATATTGCTTTACAATGGTGTTAGTTTCTGCTTTATAACAAAGTGAATCAGTTATACATATGTTCCCATATTTCTTCCCTCTTGCCTCTCTCTCCCTCCCACCCTCCCTATCCCACCCTACGAAAACTTAATTATAAGGAATTTAATAATTGATTTGGTTAAACTTTGAAGAAAACCTTTTTTTCCTGAAGTGGAGGCAGTTTTATATTTGACACTTTACTCAGTTAATTGGGTTTCTTTTATTACCAAACTGAAAGAATAGTAAAAAATTAATGCAGTTAGTAGTTAAGAACAGAAGAAAAATTAGTTAACATTTCCTGCCTGCTTATCTTTATTAACAGTGTTCTAATATGATTATCCTAAGCAACATAATTGATGTTCATTATTTAAATTCAGCTTTTGGTTGCAAGTGTGTCTTCATTGGCAAAGTAGTTTCTCTTTCTAATCCTTCTGGGCTTTCCAAATACTCCCTTTTTTAGCCTCAACACTACTGAACATTTTCTGGTGAGATGGAAGAGAGGGAAGACTAAAACTTTGCTTTTTTACCTCTGTCATGCTGCACAGTTTTATCTGCTAATCCAGAAGAGCATTCTGCCCCTGGATAGTCAGACAGTTACTTGTTTCGTGGTATTTGGGATTGAGGAAGAGAGGAAAAGGAGGAGACCGAGCTGCCTTTATGTGAAGAGCCGAGCCTGTAGCATCCAGAAGGTCTTTTGCCAAACCTTACAGGAAATTGAAAGATAAGCTGCTTCTGTTCAGGACTGTGTTTTAGAAAAAGATTGAGTAGGGTGATTGCTTCCAGACTGAATGTAGGCTCTAGGGTCTCGGGGTGTTCACTCATCGGAGGGTGGTTCTAGAAAGACTTTACAAGGTTCATTATTTTTCAAATACAAATATTACATAAAGGTTTTTACATCTGGTTTAATTTAAATGTAGGGCTAGTGACATCCTGAAAAGCAAATAAGGTGTCTGTGTTCACCACTTTGGATCCCAGAATAGTCAGGAAAGATAAACACTTGATGGTTATAAAAAGAAAGTGTTTTACAGTGACCACACTTTTTTTTTACTCAGTGAGTGATATTGACAGGTATTAAATATGTTGTTGAGGGGGTGGCAGGAGGAGAAAACAGCAGAAATATGGGAATGATTTTTTCTTTCTGCCTAAATAGTTTTTAACTTAATGGGTTCAAAATCCACAGAGATATCACAGATATTTTTAAGTGCCATCATGGGTAGCAATGAAGTAACTGATGCTTTGATTCTCTTCGTGAGAATCTTCTTCAAATGCCTGCGTCTCTTAGAAAATAGCATAACTTAATATTTTTAGTTAGATCAGTGGTTTAAAGAAACTTCAAATATCTGACTCTTAAACCCCAGTGTGGATTATATAAATACTTGCACTAGCATTAAGTGGAGTATTGTTTTAAGGATTTAGGGTCTGAATTTCTTACATATTAATTTGGGTTGATGATGTACCAAAAATGAAATTGTTTATATTGTAGTAGTTTGAAAGTCTTCCTAATTTATTAACTTAGAAAATATTGCTGCCTTTTTTCTTCACTAGTAATGGCATCATTTCCAGCCTTTGATTCTCCCCCACCCCCTACCAACAAGGTATTTCCAGAGAGGCTGTATCTTTCTTCACAGGTTTAATGTAGAAATGTTTAAAAAACAAGAGTATAAACTATGTTCTGATCCTTAGGCTTACTGTGGGCTTCCTATAACCATATTCTGATCAAACTGTAATTTAGGGGAGATTTTCAGTGAACTATTGGAATTCTGCTGTAGCCATCAAACATCATGCTTTGGTTGACTGTCCGCTAGGTCCAGATTCTACATTTCAGTAGTCTGCCACCTTGGCATAAATTTGCATTATGAGCTTAGTTTAGACAAGTAACTATTTCAAGGAGATACTTGGAAACGGAGAACTTTTCCTTCTTTCTCTCTCCATCAACCTGAGCCCCTCCCTCCTCTTTTAAGGTCAGGTGGGGTGGTGGAAACCACTGGTTTAGTCTAAGTAACTTGTGTTTAGGTTTTAGCAGGAAGAAGTATCTATCCTGGTCTAGCTCTCAGTACAGTGTTAGAAATGTTTTTTTCTATGAAAATTCTAGATTTGCATTCACAGTATAACTGATGCAGTAGTTGTCATTCTGGTATATGTTCAAATTTCAGTTCCCAAATATTAGAAGGTAGCAGGGTCATGCCTGCACGTGATGGAAACTAGGACACACCATCATATTTACTGGCATGTTAAATTGGCACCATATGTTCTTATTAGGAACTTGAAACATAGAAGAATGCACATAAAAATATGAAGAATTTGTATACCGGAAAATGCCATGCTAGATCCATACTTGGAGTCGTTTAAAATATAATCTGTAGAAGTTTGATTTGGAGGCTTTTTTTTTTTTCTCCTGGCTTGATTATCTGTGCCTAGTCAAAGGTTTAAGATTGGGTTTTTTGGCGGGTATTTTTGTTGTTTTGTTTTTACTTTCTGATGGCACAGTTATAAATACTTTTCTTCTACCCCTAAAATCAGGGACTAAATGATGCCATCCTTGATATGGTGGCTTTGCAGAGGGAATGCGATACACAGACAAGCCCCATTGACTATTGGTACATTAGGTCCTGCAAATCTTGCCTTAAGCCTGCTAAACTAGTCCTCTCATCTGTTGGGTTCCCCTCCATCTTCCTGACCCAGATGAGCCTGAGTACAGCCCCTGACTAGATCCAAGCCTTTTGGCAGAACTCTGGTTTCATAAATGATTATAATTACATTTCTCAGTTAATGACCTCTTTGCCTAAATGAAGTTCACAGTCATTGATGTTGTATTGTATCATCATCCTTGTACAGTCCTCTTACACAGATTCGGCCTGTAGATATTTCCTCGTGAGATAGGTTCTCCCTGCCTTTATTTACCCTCTTTGTACTTGGTGTAAAGGAGTACTTTTGCTTTTCGTATTTGGTGAGAAAAGAGGTACACGTATTTGATCAGTCTTACGTATTATAATTTATATGGTTTTAAGTCATGGCTACAGATCTCAGATTTTCATTTCAGCCATCTGACTCTTGCTTTCTGAGGAAGGAATTGCTTTCTGAGTGGGAATTTGGCCGGGATTATTGGTAAAACTTTAATGTTTTGGCCCTAATTAGTAGGTGTGGGTATAATTTGCAGATTGATAAGGAGTGTGGCTGAATTATTCAACAGTGAATTTAAATCATTCTCAAAAATCAATAATTTAAGTCTAGTTCATCAGGTAGCATAGCATATGCTTAACCAAAAGTTACTTAACTTCAGTTAATAAATTGCAGACGTTAACTCCATTATTAATGGGTTTGAGCTTTCCCCAAAATCTTTTAGAATTTACAAAGTGTTTTACTCTTTCCATACAGTGTTTTTGATTAATGAAACGGTGGGCCAACGCCTCTTTCAGAATAACTGTATCTCCCTGACAAATTCCTATTCTTCCTTCTAGTCCCAATTCACAAGAATAATTATTTTGCATAAAATTCCCCATCTTCCCGTACTTATTCACTTCACTTCTTGTGTGTCCCACTACCCACTGGGTCTACCAGAACTTTTGGTTGCAAGTAACATGAACCAGAACTTAACCAAAAATGATCATGTGTTTTTGTTCTTGTTCATGAAAAGTTTGGGGGAGGGATGGTTCAAGGGGGCTATCTTTCAGGCACAGCTAGATTGAGGACCTTAAGCAGTATCAACAGGAGTGTTTCCCTTTCTGTGCTTTTCGCATCGTCACTGTCTGCCCTGTTGGGGCACATGTCCAGGTTTGCACTAACCAGTGTCTGCAGAGATAGAACACTAATTGGTTAACCTGTGTCGTATGCGCGGTGGAGGAAGGGCCTCTTAACTGACAGCACCTCCACTGCGGCAGGAGTGGCTCCAAGAGGAAGTTGGGCAGGGAGAAGCAAGCATCTTTACTCCAGTGACCCAGTGCCTGCTGTGTACCCCAGAAGCGATGGACTATTGAAGGGGAAGAGCTGTGTCCTGTTCAGCTTTGTTTCTAGCACATTAATGGGCAGGGTGCTCCAAAAATGATTGAGGAACAGTGGTTTTGTTCTATTAATTTGGATGTTTTTCCTTTTTTTATGCCATGAGCTAAGAAGTTTATGGTTTGGCTGAAGGGAGCTCTCCTTGGTATTGGGAAATGGTGCTGACCTCGTCAAAATGGCCATCCTGATAGCCAGGGAGGCTCAAGAGAAAGGTTTAGCGACTGGGGACAAATGGTAGAAAGTAATCCCATCCTTCTGCATTCCTTTCAGTGCCCATCTCTAGACAATTTTTGACATTATTGTAAGACATCTTCCTCCCTAAGAGTAATGATTGTGAGAATTTGTTTTCATCTCTTCCTATTCAAAAGTGAGGAACACCCCTTAATCTCAGGCAGTCAACTTCCTATTTACTCTGTCCTTACCGCTCAGTTAACAGAGTAAATAGAAAGGTATGGGCCCCAAGAATCAGATAGATAACATCAGTGAACCCTGAAGGCAGCTGTTGATTTGAAGTTGTTTCTTAATAGCAGGTGATGGGCTGAAAACAACAACAACAACATAGGGCCCTTGAGTTCTTTTTCTTATCACCCATGATTAACTGGTAAGAGTTTGTTGGAGACTTTCTTACAAGGAACGTTTGTCTTGTTACAGGCATAGAAAAGCTTAAGAAATAGACACAGGAAATGGAGGATGGGAGTAGGAGGGAGCCTTCTTTGCTTATTATATTCCTGTACTACATACCTGCTTTATATACTGAGAGAAGTGTTTTATTTAATAAGTGAAAAACCAGAAGAATCTCTTAAGTGCTTTTGAGGATGCTAACACTTAAGAATGTGTTATTCTAGCTCCAGATGGACAAAATCTTGGAAATGGCTTCCGTGGAGGGTACCTCCATCTGGGGAAAGGGGCAGATGATAGAATTCCCAAGGTCATTAGAAACGTCAGAAATCTGCTTATGAAGACAGTTATAACCTTAACTCAGAATATTCTACATTTTTCAATGTAAACTTTTTCTCTCTTTTTATTCTTGGCTGCACTGCACGGCATGCGGGATCTTAGTTCCCCAGCCAGGGATCGAACCCGCACCCCCTGCAGCAGAAGCATGGATTCTTAACTACTGGACTGCCAGGGAAGTCCCGATGTAAACTTTAACTTGGATTCCTCCTAGCTAATCATAGAACAAATAACTTTTTTGTAGCATTTTCCAATAAGCAATGTAATTTTTATTTATAAGCCTGTTTAATTCAACTCAAATAAGTAAACTCAAGATTTATTCTATTGCTGAAATATCACCTGCTATAAATAAGTTTTTTGTAATTAAGCTCCCTTAGAGCATATTCTTACTTTTTCAGAACCGTAGGTGGATAAATTGGGTACAACGAAGCAGCGAGGTGCTTCACTTGGAGGTCTTGAAACAACTTTGTTAGCTGTGGGTGGGCACGTAGAACACCTGGTATTTTCCATAGGAAACTGGGTTTTCCTTTATCCTGAGCTGCAGTTTGGCTCCCTAGGATGTTTTCTGTATTGGGGGCGGGGCGGGGGGCGGCATTTCCAAATCTGTGTGTGTGTGTTTTGCTGTGCTCATCCAGGAGGCAGGGAAAGCCAGAAAGGGCTGCCTCTGGGGTATGTCTGTGCTCTGAAGTGAAACAGGATTCACATGGGATGTTCCAGAAGAACTGGATTTTGGCCCGTGGAGAGTTGATAAAATGAATGGAGAAACAAAATGTCTCTTTTCAGAATTGGGTGTTTATGGACATTCATTTTGATGCCTGGTCTCTTCAGAATTAGCCTGTAACACTTCCTGTATTTCTGGAACACTTTTCTTGTATTTCTGAAACATTTTTCTATGAGGTGGTTCTCTCTAAATGACCTAGTTTGTGCGAACCTAGTTTTTCCTTTTTAATCAGTTTATTAAGCAACTGATTTTTTTTTAAACCATCAGAAAGATGGTTCAGAACAATTTAGGAATAAAATTTCCACAAGGAATAATGGATTTGGCCTTGAATGCACACTAATTTGTATCAGAACTGACTTCTAAGTCTGTTAGCTAAATGATACACAGATTATTAGATGGCAGAGAGTGCAGAGGACACCATAGTCCTGCTTCATAACTAGGAGTTCCATCCTGAGGATGTGTTTTGCAGTGAACTGCATTAATCTTTTGGCCTCAGGTATACTAAGTTCTGGTAACATATCGAGATTTAGAATTTCTAGAAGTTGCTGGGACATTTTGGTAGGCTTCATTTTTTTTTTCCATTTTTCATGGTTAATATTGATGTTTGGCTTTGAATAATAAGTGAGGTAACATGATATCTTATTACATGTGTATTAGTTGACTTTATGATTGTGGTTTACAGATGGTAGTGGTATTATAGAGTGACAGCCTTGATTAATTAGAAAACCAGATTTTCATGTATTGAATACTAAATTTTAAATCCAGATGCCTTGGCTTTTGTTTCTGCCTGTTTTTGATTTTTAGAACTACTTTATATCCTGCAAAATTTATTTGGATTATTAAGTCGATGATTAGTTTTTACACTATTTTGTAGGAAACATTTATGGTCACGTTGGAAGCCATACAAATTCTCAGCTGCCCAAGTTTTATTAATTTTATTTTCTTAACCTTTGTTTTTAAGGAACTTGGGGAAAGTGGGTCTAAATTTCTACTTTAATGTATTGGGTCATTTAAATAATTTTTCAATTCCCTCATACACACATAAGCTTCTCATCTTTCAAAAGGGACCCCCCAAAGTCTGTAACAGTTATTATTTGCTCTGGTGCTGAGTGCCCAGCTTTCCCCGTCTCAGCATTCATTCCGTGGCATTAGTGAGTGCCTTTGTCCAGGTGTGGTGTTGGCTGGGGGGCAAGTTACACAGCCATTCTTGTCTTTCGTTTGGGTGGTGTGCAGAAACTTACGGATACCACAGCAATACGAAGGGTAGCTCCCAGACAACAGAAACTTATTTCCCCTGGCACTCAAAATTATGTGGTAATGATGCTGAAATGGTGAGCATTTTTGTTTTCAAAGGTTCAGCATCACAAGGAGAAAAGCACTCACACTTGATTTTGAAGTAATCGGTTGGTATATAAACCTCATTCTCAACTTTAAATAAGCTCATCACCAAACTAGTTTTTTAAAAGTCTAATCAGAATTGTGCCACATTAGATTCATGTTACCTGTGATATAAAATGTCCTGTTAAAAATAGAAAAGATCAGAGAGTACTTATTTTGCCTGCCTGCTCTAAGTATTCAGAACATGCTGGATAAGGATATCTACTCACCTTTTTTGTCAGACTGGGCCAGGGTTTGTGATCCTACCATCAGTGGAATTAGTAAATATCACAAGTTGTACATGTTTTGACTTGACTTAAATTTTTTTTCCCAATAGAAACTATGTTCCAACTTCCTGTCAACAATCTTGGCAGTTTAAGAAAAGCCCGGAAAACTGTGAAAAAAATACTTAGTGACATTGGGTTGGAATACTGTAAAGAACACATAGAAGTAAGTAGCATGTCATTTTTTAAATTTTAACATGACTCAGCTTCTGATCCATTACTTTGTGTCAGTGGCCAGGATCGTTAATTCTTTGGGGTGATTCTGTATTTTAACTGCAGTGTTAGCTTTGCCTGAGCTTTCTCAAGTAGCTTAACTTGTTCCCTTCTCCCTAAAATGGGCTTTTTCATCTTTGCATCCTGGAGCAAAAGCAGTTACCACTGAGGACGTACCACATCAGTCATTTTTTACTAGGTGCTTTAAAATGGTCTCTAAATTCAAATCCTTAAAACAACCCCTGGGGGATATAGGAATTCTTATCTCCAATTTACAGATGAAGAACCAGTAAAGAAATAGGTCCACCTCACAGCTGAGCATGTGGCAGGGTCTGTCTGTGAGACTCCAGAGCCTGTTCTCATTCTGATATGCCTGAATGTTCTGATTGACCTTCTGATTGTTGAGGCTTGGTGGTTTGGGTGTTTGTTGTCTCTTTCCTTGGGATTTGAGCATTTGTTGGCCCTTTTGACCCATCGTAGACTATTATCTTCCCCTAGGTAACAGTTTGGACTTCACAAACTGTTTTTCTAGCCTTTTTATTCTATGAGCTTTATTAACAGCCCTGTGGGATAGCCAGTGCAGTGGTCTCCTCTTCTAGATCTCATTACTCCAGGTCTTGTGGTTAGTTGATCAACAACCTCTGATTGGAAAGAAATGTTTAAAGCTATTTTCCCCACTAGCCTTTTAAGTTCCAGCTGGCCAGGGACCTTAACTACCTTGTCCATCTTTGTATCCTCAGCACTTAGTACAGTGCTGGGCACGTAATAGGCACTCAGTAAATGTTTGGATGGAATTGAAAGTAAAAAAGCAATTTCCTTCATGCAACAGGTTTTCTTTTCCTGGTTCCTATTAATCCTACTTTAGGGGTATATCATGAAGACTGAAGCTTCTCAAAATTGGATTTCTCTAGTTATGTCGTCCCTGGTGTGGCAGTTCAGTCCCTCAGGTTCAGGTAGATCTGCCTGATGAAACAGTCCATTTACTTCCCATGCAGTGGGGTAATCTTCACAAGAATAAATAATGCAAATGTTAAAGGTACCTTTTCTATCCTGCATTTGATTTGTTCCTCCCATTATTGCACCCACTACATACTATGGAATATATGTGTACTTGATTTTCCACACTGAACTGTGACCCTTTTAGGAACAAGAGGAATTTTACCATAAAACTCTTTATGTTCCTGTCTCAGGGTGGAGGGGATAAAATTTTTACACAAGAGTGTGTAAATTTAACATAATACTACTTGCTTTCTTTGAATAGCTTTCCTCCTTTTGGGGTTCAGAAATCCTGAGTTTTCGTTCTAGTCCAATCCCACCCCACCCCCATCTCCCACAAAAGACTTTTCTTGCACAGAACCAGAATATCTCATCTGTAGCACTATAAGTGAATGTTGCTCTCTTACACTCGATTCTAATATTACAACTGATGAGTTATAGTACTCTTACGAAGGGTGCTTTGGTGTTAATATGTGGCTGAATTTTTTACTTACTTAGTTAGAACTTCCAGTGGTTTCTTTGGAAACCTGGTGACCATTAGGGGAATGTTTAGTTAATATAAAAAGTTCAGTTTAACATCCATATGCCCTTTTGTATTTCCTAGAGCTTTATCGATCCTAGTTTAGTTCTCGGTGGTGTCAATTTTCCTATGCATCTCCCCAACCCTAGTTAGAGATAGGATTTATATGTAAAGTTGAGCTAGAGTTGATACAATGTTTTTGAAACTTCTTTCACTGTTTTCTAGGATTTTAAACAGTTTGAACCTAATGACTTTTATTTGAAAAACACTACATGGGAGGATGTAGGACTGTGGGACCCTTCACTTACAAAAAACCAGGTAAGTGGCACAGGAGACTTCCCCAAAAGGCAGCATCCTCCCTTTTCAGTTCTACATTTTTCATGGTATTGCATTGTTGTAGGCAACAACCTAATGTGGGAAGTGTTGAAACTGATTGTTTCATATATTCCTAAGAGGTAGGGAAAATTAGGAAGAACTTTTGGTCTTTTTTTGGTCATTGTACTGAAACTTCAGGCGTAAGAAGAATAGGAAAGTTTGTTACTTAAAAGTTGAGAAGCCCCTGTATTCCCCTCTCCTCCCCTAACCCCTGTCAAAAGTTTTCTGGTTCTAATTCTAAAATGTTCCCTCCAGCATTCTGTTCATCTAGGGTATCCATCACTTTTCTGTGTTGCAATCCTTGTTTTTTATAGAGAAGGGAAGACAGGGCTCTTGCTTCCATTTACGTTTTCTTACTCATCTGTGTTGTCACCCAACCTCTCCGGGTAGCCTAAGCCAGCACATGGGGGATGGGACAGATGGCTCTGTAGGATGGCAGAGTGGTGCAGCTTAATTTTTACAAATTGGAATTAAAAACAGTATTAGGGGGCTTCCCTGGTGGCGCAGTGGTTGAGAGTCTGCCTGCCGATGCAGGGGACACGGGTTCGTGCCTCAGTCCAGGAAGATCCCACATACTGCGGAGCGGCTGGGCCCGTGAGCCATGGCCGCTGAGCCTGTGCGTCCGGAGCCTGTGCTCTGCAACGGGAGAGGCCACAACAGTGAGAGGCCTGCGTACCGCAAAAAAATAAAAAATAAAAACAGTATCAGGTAATCAAGGGCACCAGCCATGCCAGCAAATATCAATAGGTGATGATATAACAAAAATGGAGTTATAGGTGATGTTTTTTCCCACAGGGAGAAGTGATTATCAATTCAAACTGTACCACTATTTATTTCAAGTGATTGTAGTAATTCTGGATTATTGATCTGTTCATCTGTTGGAACATACTTGGCAGGGAATCAGTACTTTTAAAATCCACCTCAGAAATTTGATAAAATAGTCATCTGTTTCTTTCTTAGAAATACCCCAAGAAAGGGTATTAACCAGCAGTCTTAAAATATGAAAGCTTTCCAGTGGGACATATCACTTAGTTAATTCAGTTTTACAAATACTAAAAAAGGGTTGAGCTTTAAGAAAAAACAGAGTATTTCATTTTGGTTTGAATTGGTATCTGAAACAAGGTAGGTTTCATAGGTTTCTAGGGGAAAAAAGATCACCTCTCCCCAAACTTGTGTTTCACCTATCTTCAAAGGACCGACTGCACAGATGTTAATGAGCATGGTTCTGTAAGTTGCTCTTTGATACCAGAGTATATTCTGCAATGCTTTACTTTTTTATTGGCTTTTTAACACCTTTCCTCACAGTCTGTAGGCAATTTTTATTTAATTTCTTAATTTGAATCAAAGCAGCTGTCACTTCATTACTTCTTTTGAAGCTGCTCTTGCTTAAGAAGGAACAGCATGGCTTGTAGAAGAAAGCCGACTTTTCAAATCATTAGTTTTTTGATCTCAGGGAAACCTGAATACTATACTCTACTTTGATCAGAGGGGGGAAATGTTTGAGATTTTTGAAGATGAGCCTTTTTCTCTATGAAAATTTTTCCATGATGGGGAGGATCAAAGGTGTGTCTTTATATCATATGCCTAATTGCACTACAGCACTCTGGGCCCTGAGTTTTACTATATAGTGAATCTGAAGCCTTCAGCAACTTACCAGTTCACAGAGTAATTGTAGTGATTTCACCTAGCTTATTCTTATCCTTTAACTAAAATGTTTATCTTGTAACTAAAATGTTTATCTTGAAGCCATTTGTCTTTGGTTTCTCTAAAACTAATGAGCAAATGTGACTCTGGTCTTTTCTAAAAACACTGAGGAAGAACTTTGAATGGAGTTTTTATTTACACTGTGATGCCAAAACAAGTGTTTAGTTTAAACAGCTTTCTCATTTGAATATTTTATAAATTTATTTTGCATTTTGCAAAAGGAAAAAATGATACTCAAATCTCAGTGCATTATAGAGTTTCAGTTCTAAAAATAGCATTATGTCTCTTAAAGACTGTCGGCGGGGGGCGGGGGGGGGCTTCCCTGGTGGCACAGTGGTTGAGAGTCTGCCTGCCACTGCAGGGGACGCGGGTTCGTGCCCCGGTCCGGGAGGATCCCACATACCGTGGAACAGCTGGGCCTGTGGGCCACGGCCGCTGGGCCTGCGTGTCCAGAGCCTCTGCTCCGCAGCAGGAGAGGCCACAATGGTCAGAGGCCCGCATACCGCCAAAAAAAAAAGACTGGGGGAAAAAGCCTAAAACCTGTTACTGCTTATCTGAAGTGGCATTCTGATTTCGGTTTTTGTCTTTTCTCTAGGACTATCGGACAAAACCTTTTTGCTGCAGTGCTTGCCCATTTTCTTCAAAATTTTTCTCTGCCTACAAAAGTCATTTCCGGAATGTCCATAGTGAAGACTTTGAAAATAGGATTCTCCTTAATTGCCCCTACTGTACCTTCAATGCAGACAAAAAGACTTTGGAAACACACATTAAAATATTTCATGCTCCAAACGCCAGCGCACCAAGTAGCAGCCTCAGCACTTTCAAAGATAAAAGCAAAAGCGATGGCCTTAAACCTAAGCAGGCTGACAGTGTAGAGCAAGCTGTTTATTACTGTAAGAAGTGCACTTACCGAGATCCTCTTTATGAAATAGTTAGGAAGCACATTTACAGGGAACATTTTCAGCATGTGGCAGCACCTTACATAGCAAAGGCAGGAGAAAAATCACTCAATGGTGCAGTCCCCTTAGGCACAAATGCCCGGGAAGAAAGTAGTATTCACTGCAAGCGATGCCTTTTCATGCCAAAGTCCTACGAAGCTTTGGTACAGCATGTCATTGAAGACCATGAACGCATAGGCTATCAGGTCACTGCCATGATTGGGCACACAAATGTGGTGGTTCCCCGATCCAAACCCTTGATGCTGATTGCTCCCAAACCTCAAGACAAGAAGGGCATGGGACTCCAATCAAGAATTGGTTCCCTCGCTTCTGGAAACGTCCGGTCTTTACCATCACAGCAGATGGTGAATCGACTCTCAATACCAAAGCCTAACTTAAATTCTACAGGAGTCAACATGATGTCCAACGTTCACCTACAGCAGAACAACTATGGAGTCAAATCTGTAGGCCAAGGCTATGGCGTTGGTCAGTCAGTGAGACTGGGTCTAGGTGGCAACGCACCAGTTTCCATCCCTCAACAGTCTCAGTCTGTGAAGCAGTTACTTCCAAGTGGAAATGGAAGATCTTACGGACTTGGATCAGAGCAGAGGACCCAGGCACCAGCAAGATACTCGCTGCAGTCTCCAAATGCTTCATCTCTCTCATCAGGCCAGTTAAAGTCTCCTTCCCTCTCCCAGTCACAGGCATCCAGAGTATTAGGTCAGTCCAGTTCCAAACCTACTGCAGCTGCCACTGGCCCTCCCCCACCCAATACTTCCTCAACTCAGAAGTGGAAAATATGTACAATCTGTAATGAGCTTTTTCCTGAAAACGTCTATAGTGTGCACTTCGAAAAAGAACATAAAGCTGAGAAAGTCCCAGCAGTAGCCAACTACATTATGAAAATACACAATTTTACTAGCAAATGCCTCTACTGTAATCGCTATTTGCCCACAGACACTCTGCTCAACCACATGTTAATTCATGGTCTGTCTTGTCCATATTGCCGTTCAACTTTCAATGATGTGGAAAAGATGGCGGCACACATGCGGATGGTTCACATTGACGAAGAGATGGGACCTAAAACAGACTCTACTCTGAGTTTTGATTTGACATTGCAGCAGGGCAGTCACACTAACATCCATCTCCTTGTAACTACGTACAACCTGAGGGATGCCCCTGCTGAATCTGTTGCTTACCATGCCCAAAATAACCCTCCAGTCCCTCCAAAGCCTCAGCCAAAAGTTCAGGAAAAGGCAGATGTTCCTGTTAAAAGTTCACCTCAAGCTGCAGTGCCCTATAAAAAGGATGTTGGGAAAACCCTTTGCCCTCTTTGCTTTTCAATCCTAAAAGGACCCATATCTGATGCACTTGCACATCACTTAAGAGAGAGGCACCAGGTTATTCAGACGGTTCACCCAGTGGAGAAAAAGCTCACCTACAAATGCATCCACTGCCTTGGCGTGTATACCAGCAACATGACCGCCTCGACTATCACTCTGCATCTGGTCCACTGCAGGGGTGTTGGAAAGACCCAGAATGGCCAAGATAAGACAAATGCACCCTCTCGGCTTAACCAGTCACCAGGCCTGGCACCTGTGAAGCGCACTTACGAGCAAATGGAGTTTCCCTTGCTGAAAAAGCGAAAGTTAGATGATGACAGCGATTCGCCCAGCTTCTTTGAAGAGAAGCCTGAGGAGCCTGTTGTTTTAGCTTTGGACCCCAAGGGTCACGAAGATGATTCCTATGAAGCCAGGAAAAGCTTCCTAACAAAATATTTCAACAAGCAGCCCTATCCCACCAGGAGAGAAATTGAGAAGCTGGCGGCCAGTTTATGGTTGTGGAAGAGTGACATTGCTTCCCATTTTAGTAACAAGAGGAAGAAGTGTGTCCGAGACTGTGAAAAGTATAAGCCTGGTGTGTTACTGGGCTTCAACATGAAAGAATTAAACAAAGTTAAGCATGAGATGGATTTTGATGCTGAGTGGCTATTTGAAAATCATGACGAGAAGGATTCCAGAGTCAATGCTAGTAAAACTGCTGACAAAAAGCTCAACCTTGGGAAGGAAGATGACAGTTCCTCAGACAGTTTCGAAAATTTGGAAGAAGAATCCAATGGAAGTGATAGCCCTTTTGACCCTGTTTTTGAAGTTGAGCCTAAAATCCCTAATGATAACCCAGAGGAACACATACAGAAGGTAATTTCTGAGGATGCTTTAGAGTCTGAGAAGCTAGACCAAAAAGAGGAGGATGGTTCAAAATATGAAACTATTCATTTGACTGAGGAACCAACCAAACTAATGCATGACGCCTCTGATAGTGAGGTGGACCAAGATGACGTTGTTGAGTGGAAAGATGCTGCTTCTCCATCTGAGAGCGGCCCTGGTTCCCAACAGGTGTCAGACTTCGAGGACAACACATGTGAGATGAAAACAGAAACCTGGTCCGATGAGTCTTCCCAGAGTGAAGATGCAAGGAGCAGTAAGCCAGCTGCCAAAAAAAAGGCTACCATGCAAGGTGACAGAGAGCAGTTGAAATGGAAGAATAGTTCCTATGGAAAAGTTGAAGGGTTTTGGTCCAAGGACCAGTCACAATGGAAGAACGCAACTGAAAATGACGAGCGCTTATCCAGCCCACAGATTGAGTGGCAGAATAGCACAATTGACAGTGAGGACGGGGAGCAGTTTGACAACATGACTGATGGAGTAGCCGAGCCCATGCACGGCAGCTTGACCGGAGTTAAACTGAGCAGCCAGCAGGCGTAAGGGCCAGCTTCTCTGGCATTGGTGACAGATGCTGCAGCCTGGAACTCTGTTCTCCTTTCAGTATGACTGCAAAGCTGTATTCTAACTGGTACTGCCTTTTGAGTGCTGGGTCATCAGGCTGTGGGGACATGTGGCCACTCCGATCCACGTGGTTATTTCTAGGTCTATGACACATGATTGGCTGATCTTGCTTTAGAACGTGCTGTGACAGGCACAGTAATTAAATGTGAAAAACCAGTAAGTTGGGGGCTCATGAACGCACACGAGAAAAAGCAGAGGTTTATTTTATCTGCCTTCTCAACATTTCTTTTCCTCTGTAAAATGGTTGGATGTCCTTGAGAAGCGTTCTCTTGATTCAAACGGTAGTGTAGGGCCAACATTCAAGCTACCAGTCCAATGTGTATAGTAGACTTCGGGGAAATTGATTTTTTTTTCATGTATTCATTCTGAATAGTTGAAATGTATATTTGTACAGTCTTTTAGACCTATTCAAGTGATGCTTCTGATATTGTTATTGTGTACCCATCATAGATTTGTTTCTTTTTTTAGTGTTGCCCTTGCTGTGTTAATAAGCGCTGTATCTAGTTGACCTAGCAAAAGCCTGAAACTACGCTAGTGTGGACTTCGGGACAGACTTAGTTTTTGCACATAACCTTGTACAATCTCGCAACAGAGGCCAGCCACATAAGATATATATCTGGACTCTCTTGTATTATAGAACTTTTCTTGTTCTGAATATCCTTGACATTACAGCTGACAAAAACAAAAACTGGTATTTCAGATGTTTCCTGAGATCTTTTAAGCTAAAATCACATGCAAGAATTGACTTTGCAGCTACTAATTTTGACACCTTTTAGATCTGTATGAAAGTGTGTTGTGTTGAAGCAGCAAACCAATGACTGCTGCCTTTTGGATATTTAGTTTTATCTTTAGTTAAACACCACCCTGGTGTAGTCATTTATACCATCTAATATATGACACACTGTTGTAGTATGTATAATTTTGTGATCTTTATTTCCCTTTGTATTCATTTTAAGCATCTAAATAAATTGCTGTATTGTGCTTAATGTAAATATTTGCTTTATTACACATTACAGTCCTGTGTGTCCATTATGTCTTGTGCCAGTTGATGCCATGGCTCTCTTTCATCAGAGATGGAGGTCCAGCCACTGAGGAAACTTGTGGAAGACCAAGATTTGCTGCCGTTGGCATAAAGAATGCTTTCTCTCAAGGCACCTGTTGCAAATTCTTTGGTTTGGTTTTTGTCTTTTTCCCTTTTTACTTGCTAAAATAAACATCCTCGAGTTTTTTCAGTTCCCCTTTTGTTAAGGAGCAGAGCCTGCTTATATATGTAAATGTATCGATGATAAAAGGATGTAAACATAAGTTAGCATTCATTTGCAAGCAGAATCTTAATGCCCTGGTGTTCTTTTGTCTAAATGAAGTAAATGTTAGTTTTCACCTTATAATGGGAACAATTGTACTAAACAGTCAGCTATTCTCTGCTTTTGTTATAACTCTCTGGACCATCTTGCTGTTATGAAAACGGCTTTGGAGATCACCCTTTGGAGGGCTGTCAAGATACAAGGAGCTGGTATGGTGCGTTTACTAAGCATGGATTCCCAAGAGCCAACCCCATACTAAACAAAGAGGCAGAATTAGGCCGATGTTTTTGGCAGTTAGGACAGTGATGGGATGGATGCTCCAATCCATGCAGAGGCTGGTCAGTCACCTCTCAGGGACATTGGCCTAAAGAGTTCTGAAGTGGCTAGTTTCCATGATTTCTGAGACTCTTCCCAGAAGGTTCATCTTGTTAATGCTTTTGCTACCCAGGAATAAAGGTTTGACCAACGTTCCCCTAAGATGTAAAGTCGTGCCTCTCAAAAACAATACAGGAGAAAGCACAAAAATAGACTAGAACCTTTAGGGTGTTCGGGGCTGGCACGGAGCTACTTTAAATCCACTATACAGATTATAAATTCTGTGGACACCAGCTAACATTTAGGACAGGATGTCCCCAAGTTAAGATGCTACAGATGACCCAATCAGAAAAACTGGCATTGAGGAGGTCTCTTCCCCTTGAGGACAGTAATACCAGCTGCATTTAAGCCATCTCACATTTGTTTTGAAATTAGACTGCCTAATTAAAAGGAAGAATTTAGCCTGGGCTTATGAGGCCTACATGGAGTACTAGTGAGACTTGTGCGAAATAGTGGGGCGGGGTGGGGGGATGTTCCAGGTTGGACATTTGAACAAAGATAGATGAGTATTCTTTCTTGCTGAGGTGGTGTGAGTGGGCCTTGTTGGCATATGAGAAGAGTTTAGACACCTAAGAACTGGAAATAAGATTTCCAAGTAGAAATGTTGCAGAAGCCCTAAAAGTGTCTCAATAAAAGCCATTTTTTAAAAATGCTGTTGCTACTGTTTGCTTTTGGAATAATCTGGAAATAAAAACTGGCGTTCTGCCATCTTCTAATTAGAGAAGGTCTATAACTGTAGATTGAATAATCCTGTAGATTTGCTTTTTAACAAGGAAAACCAAAATTCCAGAGAACTTTTTGCCCTTTAAATTTCCTGTGGCCATGAGTTTCAGACTCAGACTGAGCAGCACTATGGTTTTCTCCCCCTTTTCAGCACGTTGAGGCATTTTCTTGTCCCACCTTTGGTTCCCTGTCATTGAGCAGTACAGGGTCTTCAGCACACAGCTCTTTGTCCCCTCTTAAATTCCAAGTAAAAGAGGATCTGCCTCCTTCTCTCCCCTGTGGCTGTGTCTGTCTCCTCAAAGTCCCTCTACCCACTAGTGAGGACGCACAGGAGGGAACAAAGCGCCAGGTTTGAAGATGCTCTATCAGACTGGGAGTGCCCTGCCCAAAACACTTCCCTGGGAGCCACTCAACTTGCTTTTGCCAAGTGAGTACTGCCATGTAGAGGGGTGGTTCCCCACGTTGTGGGCTACCAGCACCCAAACCTTGAGATGGGGCTCCGAAATCACCTCTAGGTGATTCTGGGCCACGCGAGCTTGAGAACCACTTAGCTTGAGTGATGGAAAAATCTACTTTTCACCAGCGAGATTAGGTATAGCATACTGAATCTGGATTCCACAGAGCAGCCGCTCCGCCTTCTGCCCCTCCCTTAGGCAATGATCTTTTCAACCCATTGTGACTGCCAACCCACCCTGTAGCTCACTGGCCTGGCACCAGTTGCAGGCATGTTTCACCAAAGTGTCATGTAGGAACATTTCCAACTCCTAAACCCCCAGAGGACTGAAAACTAAAGGAAGAGGCTGCTCTCACCGTTCTGAAATGCATTCCAACATACCAGTTATTAACTGGCCACCATGATGTACGTGGTCTAGGGACCTAGACTCAGCTGAGAGAAACTAGACAGGCAAGTTAGAAAAAAAGGTGTTTTCTGCCAACTACTACTAGAAGGCTAGCTCAAAAACGGATCCAAACTTGCACCAAAGGAGGATCACCGTTTGGTAATTCTTTGCATCCTGCTACTTCCCATCAACTTACTCCACTTTAAAAAGTTAACTTAAAAAAAAAAAAGTTAACTTTAATATTCACTATAACAAATCCTAGTGGAATTACAGCTTAGTGGAGTTGTGTTCAAAAATGGGCATATAAGGCAAAAACTGCATATATCCTGAAAACCCTTAAGTCATGATTTCAAAGGGCTCCAGCTAAGAGGACACAGGAGGGAAAGTCCATAGTCATTTCCAGGACACGTTCTCTGTTTTTTTCCAGCTTATGTACAATGTTATCAGTATACCTTAGAAAGGTGCAAGGCCATTTAAACCTAAACTGGTTTTTGCAATAAAAATCTTGCTGTACCTTTATGAATGTCTTATTACCAAGTGAAGCAAAATGGATAGCCTAATAAGCAAATTGTTCAACTTTTGGAAACTGATAGAACAAGAGGCTAGAAATAAAAGGGCTTTTCCAATGCATTTGATGTCAGCGCCGTACTGGCTGCCATCTAGATTGGAGCAGAATGTGACAGCTGTGTGCGTGGGGCAGCCATCTGGGAATCTAAAAATTAAAAGACCTTGCCTTGGGGACCTCTGGCAAAAAGATCACTGCACGACTTGCTGGTGGCTACAACTGCTGGCACAGCTCTACGGGCTTCCCTGGGAAGAGGACTCCGAGAGAGGCTTAAACACAGAGCCCTCCAAGGAGGGGACCTCCAGGCCAGGGGTGAGATAACACCTTTCCTAGGAGTTCAACACTGTTCCTGAAAATGCCTGGAGCTCAGCACACATCCTGAGTACATATTTACTCAAGAACTTTCCAAACATCACAGAAGTGTTCCTGGGACTAGTAGGGCATTAGATTCCAAGATAATTTGAGTCCTCAAAACGGTCCTGCCCCAATTCCCTAAACCACCCCCCCCACACACACACACACAAAAGTCCTCTAAAGGGAGTATTAGTACTAGGTTTCGGGTTTCAGGACGTGAAGTTTCAGAGAAGCCAACTTGTCCCAAGATTCCAGCTGGCAGAGGGGAGATGCTGACTTGGACCCAGATATCTGAGTCCACAGCCCCTGGAATTCTCAGCCACACCATCCAGCCTTGATCTTGGCTGAAGACTACCCTCTTAAGAAAGGCTTTCCCTGCTATGAATGCAAAGACATGTGAGCCTTGGTTTCTAAACCAACGCATCCTAGTTTCCCTGGCACAGCATTTCCCAAACTATACTCGCTCACATTGCCATCTTTGTCACTTTTGCCACATCTGCCTAACAGCTGCTTTACATACTTAGTACGTTTCAACTCCCCTTTTTGAAAGGGAAAACTATCTCTACAAAAAAAGGACAACCAGTATAATTTGCCATTAATGAAGGCATCCCTAAAAACACATAGAAAACGTTAGACTAAAAATGTGCCACCTGTCATTGCTTGCTGAGGGCTGTGAGCCTGAGACTTGCTCTGTTTGTTAAAAAGGAAAATCAGAGGGGCCCAGGGCACACTAGCACCAAGATGAGACTTTTCCCTTGGCCCAGACGAGACTGGAAGAATTGGATGTCTCCATGGACTCGTGTTACCTGATGCATGCCAGGTGGCACCAAACCATTTGGCAAGAGATGGCTCTGGTTCAGACTGCTTCCCAGGGAAGCCTTTGCGCAGTCATTACCCAGCTCTTCTTACCTGGCTTTAGACTCCCTTTTATGAAATAGGGCTCTCACTGGCAGTTAACGGGAACTCCAACTCAGATTGGGCTTAATAAAGGGGACACACAGGTAACAGCTGTGGCCGAGGAGGGCAGGCTGCTCAGTGATGTCAGCAGGGTGCTTCCATCCTGCCACCCACACGGTCACCATCCTAAGCAGGGACTCTGGTGTTCGTGTTGCTTCCCATTCACCTGCCCTGAGAGAGCGTTTCCCCTCCCTCACCACAGAAGGAGAGTCCTGAACTTGGAGCTAACTGGACCACTCCAGAACTAGTTTCTGTGGCTGGTAGGCTTAGGCCAGACCTCAGCCTCGGTGAGTCACGGTGAGCTAGGATTACCTCGATGGGCTTAGATCAGGCAATACCCATCTCTGGAGCTGGGGTGCAATCAATTCAAACCAAACCAGAAACCAACTCAAGCCCGATTCTACCCACTACACTCAGGAGGGTGGGAGACGGATACTGGGGCCTCTACACTCTTCAAAGGAAACCTCCTTGAAAAATCTCTTAACTGCTATTCTTCCAAAGCACGGATTCCCAGACCTGGCTGCATCTTGAAATCACCTGCGGATTTTTTAACACTTAGAGATGCTGGGGACCCTCCCCCAGAGATTCTGATGCAATTGGTCTGAGCTGTGGCCCAGGTGACTCCAATGTGGTTCCCGGGCAAACCTGAGAACCACCGTTCTAAAGACACAAGGACCAAGGCTACAGCGTGAGCCTTCCCCTGATTCATGTATTTGCTACCAGTGGTCTCCTGTTTAAGACCATTTCCTCTATTTCTCTCCATTCAACAAACACGCACTTGCCGGACAGCCTAAGAACCTCCATCTCTACACCCAGAGATGCAACTTGTGTGTAGAAAACAATGTTACACGTGTAAGCTAATGCCCTGATGTCTCGCCGGTTCCCCAGGAGCAATGATGAGACCGCGGGCCTACACGGGTCACCCTGGCGGGGTCACCGCTGCAAACAGTCCCAGTCCTGGTGCCAACAAAGGAAAAGCACAAACCTCATCGTCCAGGGCGCTCCCGCAGGTCTCCCTCTCCTGCGCCTCGGGCGTGGCTCCCCCAGAAGAGCCTTGCTGGCGAAACGCTGAACGCTACATTTATGACGGAACTGCTCCCTGGAAGACCCAATGAGAAAGTCCTTCCGGTTGAGGGGCCGACCTCCAGCAGAGTCAGGCTTGCCTGGTTTGGTTCTCTGAGGGAATCATGTGATTATCCAGGCCAAGTACACCTGCCCACTGCAGTCGGCTCCATACGCCTTCCTCCACCTCAGCAGCCCAGGCAGCCAGCAAAGCACACTCCCCAGAAGTCGCCGCAAAGGCAGAAATAAGCCTCAGACCACTGCCCCTCCCCAGCGTCTTGTAAGCCTAAAATGCATCCAGCTGGTGCTTACCGATAAGAATTTTGATGCTTTTAAATCTACAGCGAGCACACAGGCCTCACAGAGGAAATTCTGTGACAGCTGCTCTGAGTCAGAATTGCTTAGAATTCTTTCAAACCCAAAGATGGTTGTGCTCTTGACCATAAGACAAAGCGGGGGGCTTCCCTGGTGGTGCAGTGGTTAAGAATCCGCCTGCCAATGCAGGGGACACGGGTTCGAGCCCTGGTCAGGGAAGATCTCACATGCCACGGAGCAACTAAGCCCGTGCACCACAACTACTGAGCCTGCACTCTAGAGCCTGCGAGCCACAACTACTGAGCCTGTGTGCTGCCACTACTGAAGCCCGCGCACCTAGAGCCCGTGCTCCGTGACAAGAGAAGCCACTGCAATGAGAAGCCCGCACACCGCATGCAAGAGGAGTCCCTGCTCGCCACAACCAGAGAAAGCCCGTGCGCAGCGACGGAGACCCAACACAGCCAAAAATAAAAATAAATAAAATAAATAAGTTTATTTTTTAAAAAAAGACAAAGCAGGATTTTGCTTTAAGATGGGAAGGAAATGCCTTGATGCCTCCAGGTGCCTGGGTCAACAGGTCATCTCGAGAGAACTGGTAATCCTGGAACAAGACCCCTTTGGGGGTGTCTGCCTAGCTTCTAACCTCTTCTCTGAGAACTCCCCTTTCCACCCCAAGAAGGAGAGCTTTTATCATGAATGGATGTTGGATTTTGTCAAGTGCTTTTTCCTGCATCTCTTGAGATGACCATGTGGGGTTTTTTTACTTTTATTAATCCAAGTGTGTTGCACTGATTGATTTTAAGGTGTTAAACCAACCTTGCATTCCTAGGAGAGAGGCCACTTGGTCATGGTGTGTAATCCTTTTTATATAGTTCTGGATTCAGTCTGCTGCTATTTTGTTGAGGACTTCTGCAAATGCAAATACCTGTGGGGCCAGGCAGTAAAGAAATCAGTGAGATAACTTAGATACAAGAGAGACCCGGAGGTCGCGGCCCTGCTAAAGGGACTCAGCTGTGGCTCGTTGTTGTCTTGCAAGAATATGAGCCCCATATTGCCTTATTTTCGTTTTTGAAGAGAAGCTGGAAATCCAGTTCTTAATGTGAACTGTCCTGATTTTTAATTGCTGGCAACTGATTTTAACTGAATTTTTTGAATAGGGAAACACCAAAATATCAAAAGTTTAAAATAAAATGGAAAGTCCACTTCTCACCCACAATAGATATTCACCATTTTCAAATATTTGTTTATCCCCCCAGAGAATTTGAATGCTTTTCTTTCTCACACAGATGGTAGCATATCAGGTACCTTTTCCTCCACTTTGGCTTTTGTGATATCTCCATACCAAGTCATAAAGAACTCCGAATCCATTTTTACATCTTCATAGGATTCCACCCATTCATGCATGTATGGAGGTACTGTAACTGAACCAATCCCTAATTGATGGATACTTAGGTTCTTTCCAATCTTTTGCTATTTCAATGAGCAGTGAATAAAGTTTTGCATTTATTGTTTCTCTTGTGTGTGTATATATATTGGGAGGCTAGATCCCTAGGGGCGGAATTGGGCCCTAGGGGTCTAAGGGTATATACATTTCTAATTTTGATAGGTACTGCCCATGGACCTCCATGAGAATCATGTTCCACCACCAACATATGAGAATGCACATTTCTTCAAAATTTCACCAACAGTGTCATCAAAAACGTTTTATTTTTGCCTGCATAAGTGAAAACTAATTTCAATATTCTTTATACTTACAGATTGAAGTTGAGTATCTTTTCATATCTTTAAAATGACTTTTGCATTTTCTTTTCTGTGAAATACCTATTCATAAACTTTGCCATTTTTCTGGGGGTTTTCCTCTTATTTATTTGTAAGAGATGTTTATATATTAGGGAGATTATCCCTTTGTAATACAAGCAGCAAATATATTTTCCCAGTTTGTCCTTTGTCTTTTTGGTCATTTGTCTTTTGAATTTGCTTAGGATTTTGTCGTTCTGTTTTAAGATTTTTTTTTTTTGGTTGAATTTTCTGTTTTTTTTTGCCATGCAGAGGATTTTAAATTTTTTAATATAATCCAATTTTTCATCTTTTATGGCCTCTGGATTTTTTTTTATGACTCTCCAGTGTTTCTGCCTCCTTATTCTATAAATTCATTTTACACATTTAACTCCTCCTTAATCCATTTGGAATTTTGGAACCGTTCCTGGTGTACAGAATGAGGTATGGAACTCACTTTATTTTTTCCAGATGGCTACCCAGTTGTCTCAACATGAAAACAATTTTAAAACAGTTCAGGGCAAACCATACAGTTCTGCCAACCTGTGGGCCACCGCCTTGAAACCTCTTACTTTGAACAGACGTGAAGTTCACATCCACGGGGAAAGTGGGAATGATCGACCAAAGGGCCTTGCTCTTATGAAGACTTGCAATGGCCTATACCCTGGTGCCCCTGTCCAAAAACAGCCACCAATGAAAGAAAAAGAGAAAGAAAACGATCACCCTTTCGTAGGCTGCAAAGTGACCCTTGCCGTGGGCTTTGGGTTTGACCCTCTCAAGTCAGCATCAGGGCTTTCGCTGATTTGCTAGGAGACACATCTGACACTTGCACTAACAGGGGACGCCCATCAGGTCACCTGGCACCAGGACAGAGCATCAGCAGCTCAGAGGACTGAGGTCAGGAATTCCTGGCAGGCTCTGTGTCCTGGCTTTCCCTCCCCTTAAGTGTCTCCAAGTGTCCCTGAAAGTTCATTGTTTGGCACTGCAACTCCAGGAAACTTGGAAAGGCCAATTCTAGCTCATTACTCACCTTTTCCCCATAGATGCTGTCATACAACCTTACCCCTCCTCGCTGCCTTGTGGGTGCGTGTCCCCAAAAGAGTCCCAGGACAGCAAAACCAGAGGGTGCGAGTTGGACTCTGGCAGCTCTCACTCTCCCGTGACTCGTTCTTACTTTGAAATGTAAGGCAGTTCCGAAGCCACTCACTGCTGAGGCTCTTGGATGCCACGAGCCAACTGAGAAACGCAGGACAGTGGGCCTTTCCCCCACCCAGCCTGGTCACCATCACAGCCACCTGTTACCCAGTGCCCATCGCCGGGCCCTGACACAGGTCATCTCATTTCCTCCTCAGTACACCCCAACAGGCAGGTGCCATTATTCTCTGTATCTTACTGTGGAAGATCTTACTGAGGCTAGTCTCAGAGAAGGTAAGCAACTAACCCAGGGCCACACAGCCGAGATGTGCAGGAGATGATGGCGCTACCCAGGCAGGCTGACCTCACAGCCTATAAGCTCTTAGTCACGGTCCTGTGGGTCTCTATTTTAGGACACTTCTGTTGCTGTGGCTTAATCCTGTGACATTCCCGTTCACCTCTCCCGGACCCTTGGTTCGGCCTCTGGAAGGAGAAAGAAGTCTGGGCATCTTCAGCAATCAACATATACCTGGTTTTCCAGAAATTGCTGTCCTCACCACTTGTATGAAAAAAGAACTTTCCATTGAATCTCTGCTCTCCCTGAGCAGACCAGGGCACAGGGAAGATCTAAGCTTCCTTCGTTAAAAACAGTCCCTATCACCATCACGGCCATGACAACGAATGGTCAGCAGCCACTGGGATGCCGCCACAGGCTCAGTGTCGGCCGGGGGAGCCAGGGACAAAGCTGACACGCTGAGTATACACACGCCACTCCGCCTCCAGTTACAAGGTACAGAAGCCGGCGACACCAGCACCGTCTATGCTGTGAGATGTCAGGGTAGTGTTAGTTTGGATGGGGGTGCGGCACTGGCTGGAAGGGAGCACGAGGGGGCTTCTGGGTGCTGATGACGCTTGTGTGTTTCTAGATCAGGGTGAGGGTTAAGCAGATGTGTTCAGTGTGTGAAAATTCAGTGACCCATACACTTAGGTGCACCTTTCCGCCTGTAAATTTTACTTCAATAATTTAAAATAACGTCTTGACATTTTTAAATAAAGAATTACGTTTACAACAATTATCTCCACAAAACGCTGGCTGTACTTGAAACAAGGGGTTCACTTATATCTTTTAGTTCAAAAAATTGTCCTAAGGAACTGCCCTGGTGGCGCAGTGGTTAAGAATCTGCTCGCCAATGCAGGAGACACGGGTTCGAGCCCTGGTCCGGGAAGATCCCACATGCTGCAGAGCAACTAAGCCCGTGCGCCACAGCTACTGAGCCTGTGCTCTCGAGCCCGTGAGCCACAACTACTGAAGCCTGTGCACCATAACTACTGAAGCCCGTGCTCCGCAACGAAGAGTAGCCCCCGCTCACCGCAACTAGAGAAAGCCCGTGTGCAGCAACGAAGATCCAAGGCTGCCAAATAAATAAATAAATTTTAAAACCTAACAACAAAAAACACCTTATCACCCTGAAAATATTTTCATGTCTTGTCTTGAATATGGTTATCGCACAACTTCCAAAGCCCAACTCAATTCCTGTCTCCTGCACGTAGACTTCTTTGATCAATGTAAGGCCTAAATGCTCTCTCTTCTACCTCAGTCTTCTGTTTTCTAATTATTGTTTATGTTGTTTATTCTGGTTTAGACTGCAAAGCATTGAAGGCATAACTTTGTCTTACACATGTTTATGTCCCTCACATGCAAAGCACGGGATTTGTTTTGTGGTCTGATGGGTCTGAATTTGGGTGATGAGTTCCGAACCTCAGTTTCTTCGTCTATAAGTTAGGGTTAATAACAATAACATTGAAGGTTTGTTGTGAAAGATTAAATGTGCTTCAACCTGTAAAACGATAAAATATAAACCTTAGAAAGTGGACTGAGTAGGAGTAAAGACTAGAACTGTTTATTCCCCTCTAATATCATTTTTGGTGAAAGCAGAAAACAAGCTGTCAACTACTAAAGTCCCTAGTTCTTTTCCTGCTACATATGAACTAACCTTTCAGCTTATGTTTGTATGGTTATTTTCCTCCTGCATCTCCTTCCCTCAACTTGTCAATTTAATTGTTTAGTCACTGCCTCAGTGATTAAAGACAAAATAGGAATTCAATTTCAATCATCTGAAGAGCCAGCCTATGCCTCTCCCGGATTGGGATTGATGGAAGTTTAGCAAATAGCCCTGTCTTGAAATGTCATAATGACTTTTTTAAAGAAAGTAATCAAGTCATACATGAATACATTCTCACTGTAGTAATGGGAATCTTAAAGTCTTGGGAACTGAGACCAACCCTACAGCCATTCCATGTC
>NW_006770868.1:1408945-1412336 GCF_000442215.2 Lipotes vexillifer
GACACGGGTTCGAGCCCTGGTCCGGGAAGATCCCACATGCTGCAGAGCAACTAAGCCCGTGCGCCACAGCTACTGAGCCTGTGCTCTCGAGCCCGCGAGCCACAACTACTGAGCCTGTGTGCCACGGCTGCTGAAGCCCGCGCGGCTAGAGCCCGTGCTCTGCAACAAAAGAAGCCACCACAATGAGAAGCCCGTGCACCGCAATGAACAGTAGCCCCTGCTCGCCACATCCAGAGAAAAGCCCACGTGCAGCAACGAAGACACAACACAGCCAAAAATAAAATAAATAAAATAAAATAAATAAAATTAAAAAAAAAAGAAAAGCCAAGTGATTTGCTTATAAAAAAAAAAAAAGAATCCGTCTGCTAATGCAGGGGACACGGGTTTGAGCCCTGGTCCGGGAAGATCCCACATGCCGTGGAACAACTAAGCCCGCGAGCCACAACTACTGAGCCCGCGTGCCACAACTACTGAGGCCCGCACGCCTAGAGGCCGTGCTCTGCAACAAGAGAAGCCACCGCAATGAGAAGCCCGCGCACCGCAACGAAGAGTATCCCCCACTCACCGCAACTAGAGAAAGCCCGTGGGCAGCAACGAAGACCCAAAGCAGCCAAAAATAAATAAAATTTTAAAAAATTGTTCTAAAATTGGCAAGACTCAACTCTTTTTTTGTTTTGCTACCACTATCTCACTAGATTCATGATGTCAGATTTCCTTGAAATTCAAATGCTGGTCTGCAATACAGGGGTGTGTCGCGCGCGTGTGTGTGTGTGTGTGTGTGTGTGTGTGTGTGTGTGTTCTTGGCTCTGGGAGGGGTTCCAAAACTAGAAATATCCATCACCAAAGTGAAGAATCCAACATTTCAGAACAATAGCAGGAAACTCATCTACATGAGAAGAAATTAAAGCAAACACACCTTGGAGGACTCCAGGGAATCTGAATGATCTCTGCATTCTGCTGGGAATCTGAAGGCCAGCTGCACCCTCCCCTCAGGCGAGGGGCTTCATAATAAGCAGATTCTGAGGATCAGGCTTGGGCCAGCGGCAGGAGCACCCATCAAGGAAACATTTACAGCCAGGCGACCTGGACACGTTTATTGAGACGGTTCACAGGGCCAGTGGGCACTGGGGTTCACACAAACCGGCCGACATGCATGGACCTGGAGCCACGCACCCTGGGGGTACCGCGCGAGCCCCTCACAACATCTGTGCAAAGCCCTTCCAAGGCAAAGGGAAATCCAAGGCCCCACAGCCCATCCCCCCGGGTGACCACCTTGTCCAGAACACCAGGCAGGACAAACGCCGGTAGAGAAGGCCTTCCCCAGCTCATCTCTGAGGCACTACCCACCTGTGGGTTCTAAACGCTTCTCCAAACCCTGTGGGCCCATGTGAAGCAAGGGGGATAATCATAAAACGCATCCACAACAATAAAACAAAACAAAACAAAACAATCTGCGTGGCACACAGATTTCATTTCCCGACATCCCTGGCAGCAGGACCGCAGGGCTCACAGACGCCTTTGGCAGCTGGGGGCTCGGCGCGTTGCCTCCCCGACGTCCACAGGAAAATAGTCCTCGGTTCTGTACAACGCGGGCAGCTCGAAGGTCGGGGCCGCCGGCGTCCACAGCTTCTGGAATGACAGAAAACCAGGTGCCCCATCAGCCTCGTGAAGCCACTTGTTCTGAGACCCAAGAACTCCAGTTGCAGGAGTTCATCCTGCAGGGAGAATAGCCCAGTTGACCAAAGACTCCATGATTCTTTGGTGACACTGCCTGTGACAGCCAAAGCCGGCCCATTTGAAACGTGGTGGGGAGCTAGGTTGGCAGGGCTGGTCCGTGTCCACGGAGCCCTCCGCAGCATTAGAGAGAACTGGGCTCCGAGGAGGGATGACTGAGAAAGCCAGGTGTACCTCATGCCACCGCGTGCCAGGAAGGGCCTCGAGCCGACAGCGTCGTGGGCCAGGCCCTGGGAAAGCTGAGGTCGGGCCGATGCTTCTTTGAATGTGCACACCCATCTGTGCTGCCTGAAGGCTGGGCCATATGCATGTGTTACTTTGTTTTTTTTAATTGAACCATTTTAAGAAGTGCTTACTTATTTCTGGTGTGGATTTTTGTTGCAGGGAGGTTAGGGAGCAGAGATTTTGCATCAAGCAACCCTCCCCAGGCTCTAGTAACCCTGCGGGTTACCCAGGCATCTCAAGGTCAAACCAGTTTTACAGAGGACGGCCTCAAACAACGCTTCTCAAATGTGACTGCACAGGAACCTCCTGGGAGAGTTATGGAATGCTTATGCCCAGGCTCCGCCCCCAGAGCCTGATGTCGTTGGTCTGGGGTGTGGCCTGGGCATCGGGGTATTTTAAAGCTCTCAGGTGATTCTCACGTAGAGCCAGGGCCGATCCCAATAACTGTGACCTGCTCGGAGGAGGGAGGGTCTGCTAGGCTCCGGGGCGGACCAGCAGGGAGATGGGCAGGAGTGTGAGGCTCCAGGGGTGCAGAGAGAGGAGGGCTCTGCACGTCTCCACCTGGGGTCCCTCTCACCACCCTTCCGCCCACCCTCCACAGCTCCGTCTACTGTTTGATCTCCAGGCCACCTCTGCCCGCTCAGCCCGGAGCAAGCTCTGCCCCAGCCTTTAGCTGCAGTCACAGGTGCCAGCGCACAGGTGTGTGGCTCCAGCCCGTAGTTAATAACAGCTCCCCCAAAGCCCAGCCCGTCCACGAGCTCTGCGCTGCACTGGGTGTGTACTTACCCACCCCTATGCTTGTTCCCCACAGTGACACCGTGACCATCCCCTGCTTCGTGGGTGGTTGGGGGAGACTACGCTCCGGCAGGTGCCTTAGCCACGTCCCACCTGTCCGAGTATCTGTCCAGTATCAACCACTATCTCATTGAATGCCCAGGGATGGCCGAGGGCACAGCTGAGAAGCTGACGCATCCCCAGCCATCATGAGCCTCCCTGTCTATCTGGAGACAAAGGAACCAATAGGAAAACACCACCAATGTGCACTGAAGCACCAAGGCCCCTGGAACCCAGAAGAGGCCCATCTCATCCTGGAGGGATCAGGAGGTACTCAGAGGCTAAGCACCTAGGACCCCAACCCCCCGGCCGGAAGGGCTGCGTGGAGGGGTAGCGGGAGGTGCAGTGGTCCAGGCTGCGGACACCCTGTGCACAGTGCTGAGTGGTGTGCTGGGCCGCGGGCACTGCAGCCGCTCAGTGTGGAGTCAGGCCGGGTCAGAGTGTAGACAGGGATGACGCTGCAAAGCAGGGCCAGATGATGTGGGCTCCTGGAGGCTGAGCTAAGAACTTTATCCTAAGAGACCAGGGACCGAGAGAGAGAGAGAGAGAGAGAGAGAGAGAGAGAGAGAGAGAGAGAGAGAGAGAGAGAGAGAGAGAG
>NW_006770868.1:1412446-1425747 GCF_000442215.2 Lipotes vexillifer
AGGGAAAGTCTGTGTGTGTGTGTGATAAGTGTTTTAGAAAGAGCAGAGACTAGACTGTAGGGGAAACGGGACCAGAGTGGAAGCTGTTGCAGGCAGGCGTCCCTTAAAGGTGAGAGCGGCTGGATTTGGGGTGAGAGCGAACAGATTCTAATGTCTGAGCCCCGAAGCCCTGAACTACCGCACCCCCCAGCCCTCTCTCTCCTGCAGAAGGAAACCACCAAAGGGCTTCAGATAAGGTGGACCGCACTCGGGCACTCGGGTGTCTGGGGACCGCTTACCTCCCTGAGTCTCCATGCACATCTGGAAAGCCAGGACGAACAATTCACCTTGGCCAAGGGTCTGCCTCACAAAAGGGCACAGGGAACATTGAACCAGTCAGCCCCGGGTCAGCCACTCTCGGCTCAGCCCGCTTGGGGGATACTCGGGACGTGTTTGTACCCCCTTCTCCCAGCACCTTCCCGGGGCTGCCACCCACCCCTGTGGGCTGGACTTGAGTCCTCTGACAGCGCTGTGACCAAAACACAACAGGGAAACGAGCCCCAAGATGCATCTCACAGCCTGAGGGATGCAGTCTGTGGATAAGCCATCGTTTTAGAATATCCTCACCCAGTTCCTCCTGAGAACTGGCCGTTGTAGTATCTAGAAAATGCACGATTCAAGTAATGACAGTTCAAAGACCAGCTCCCTTGTCCTGACACATGGCTTGGGGGCCAAGGTACACTTGGTGATCCTGAAAAGACAGGTTCCTTTCTCTCCTGGTCTCAGGACTCAGGCAAGGCCTCACGGGCCCCGAGGGTGAGTGGCCAGGCCAGGCCAGAGCCGGTGTCCCTCTCCTGGAGATCCTGGGCCTCTGGACTCCCTGTTCTTTGTCAAATGGTTCTCCCAACAGGGATGGGGCTTCTGCCTCCTCCCTGAAGGAGACAGGCTTCCGAGAAAGGAGAAAATCAATATAATTATGAAGGAACCAAGGAGAAGTAATCCTAAGAGACCCCTTAGCAGCTTTAGATATAATCGTATCTTGAGTTCCAGCGAGATCTAATGCAAGCAGTGGTGGCATCTTTGCTGGTGATGGAGTGGAAACGTCCTTCCTGCACTCAGAAAGCAAGGAGAAGGGGAACGCAGGGAGAGGTGAGCCTTCTGCCAGCGCCCAGCCAGGCGGCACTGTGGATTATTAGACAGCAGCTACGCGTGCTCGCCAGGACCCCACAGGGGCCCAGGAGAATGAGCCACTCCAAACAAGCTTGCTTCCCTTTTCAAAGGGGCCCCCAGCCGGGAAGGTGGCGAGGAAGGCCGCAGAGGCTGGTGCAGCTCTATGCTGGCCCTGGACCAAGCCCCTGCCAACATCTTGAGGCACGTGGAAAATCTGTGGGAAAGTGACTCACAGCTCATTGGAGATCTGGGCCTGCAGTCAGCCAGGAAGGGGGGCCCTGAGCTGAGCCGGGGGCTCCGAATGTGGCCACTTCAGCCCCAAACGCTGCTCTTGGAGAGCGGGTGGGCATGGGAAGGGCATGGGATGTTATTTGGGCCTGTGCAGCCTCCACGTCCCATTCTGGTATCAGCATCTTGGCCGTCTTGGGGAATCACTGCTGCCAGCTCCCCAGCAGAGCTGCTCTGCCCACCTCCACAGCTGAAGGATGAGTAAGAGGAGGCCTGACCCACCTGGGCCGTGATTGGTCCAGGAGTGAGCAGGCGACCCCAGCTCACCCAATGAGAAGCAGCCTTGGGACTCTGGCTCTTGGGACAGGGCTACGTCCTGCCCCCGTCCCCCCTTCCCAGGTCCCAGTGAGGACGCGCCGAGAGCCTGGCAGTCACTTCTGACACACTGAGGGGCCTGCCTGCGAGTGAAGCCAACACAAGGAAGCCGAGCTGGGAGGGGAAGCAACACAGAGTCCAACGGTATCATCTGAGCACCTGAATCAAATTTTGCCTGAGGTTAGTGTCACCTTGGGACCTTTCCCGTTCTTGAGACCACGGGATTCTCTTCTTTGCTTAAGCCAAGGTGACCTGGGCTGTTGTCACTTGCAACCAAGCCTCCTGCCTAAAGCAAAGAATAAATCCACAGTAGTGCGGACAAGCGCTTGGAAACCAGTGGCGGAATCAGCAGATGAGGGCCAGCGTGTGAGGCTAAAAACAGCCAGAGGCCCCAGATGTTGTCAGGGTAAGCAGGACCACACACCGGAGGCCAGGCCCCAGTCGCAGGCACCCCAGGACGCCAAGGAAACCCAGCCCTCTCACACCTATTTTCTCTTGGATTCTGAGGATGACCTGCAACAGGAGGAGTTGTCCCCATCTCAGAGGTCACAGGGGCCAAGGAACCACAGAGCCGGGGTCCACTCAGGCCTCTCCGGCTCCAGGTCCAGCCCCCGCCCATCGCCCTACTGGGTTCCTGCCTAGAACCCAAATCCGGGAGAATCTCAGAAGGGACTTCAGAGAGCTCCCCCTTCCCCCCCCCGCACCAGCAGCTGGTACTGAGATTCTTCCCCAGGGGCGGCCAGGTAAGCCAGGAGGACTGTCCAACTCCCTGGCGCTTGCTCCAGGCTCCCACCCTCGCCTGCAGGCGGGAAGGTTCCACCAGCGGGACAGGATGGGAGGCACAGAAACCTGACACCACAGGTCCAGGGCTCCGCCGCCCTCCCTCCCAGTCCCCCCACGCCCCCACCAGCCCAAGCTCCCAGCTGGAGGAGGGCCTCTGGAGCTGGGGCGCTGGGCCTGGCATGCTCTCCTGGGTCTACACAGCCTCCCACATCTTCCTCACTTCCACCCCGGACCCCCGAGTTCCCAAACCTGCGGCCCACACACCAGATGCATGTGTGTGCTTGGTCGGCTGCATGATTTTTAAAAACTGGAATTAACTGCAAACATGTAAAAAGTCAGCAGATTTCTCAGGAAAACCAGACTGCCAGCTAGCTACTCTTGGAAAATCAGATGATCTGGAAGCTCCCGGTGGCTGGGCAGAGGAGCTGCGGGTGCTCCCCTGTGGGCCCCAGGGCCCACGGGGCCACGTCACCTTTCTGGAAACTGCTGCTTCCGGTGGTCGATGCCTCGGGGTTGGCCCTCTGGGCTGTCTGCACCACCAAGCAGCTCCTTTCCTGACAAAGCCCCCAGATGGCTGCTGAAGCACGTGGCAAGGGGGAGCCTCGGGCCAGCTTGGCTTCAGGGTCTCTCCTCTGAAGCCCCCCAGTCGGATCACTGTCTGCCCACCCACCTCAGGGCCTGTGCCATCTGCCCACTCCTAGCCCCCAGAAATCCCACACGGCCCCTCGTGAGTCCTAGCCCGCCTCGTAGCTCCCTCTTGGAAGCCCCAGCTACACATTCCCGATCCTGGGCTGCTTTCTCTGTTTTTGTTTTGTTTTTTTTAAATTTTACTTATTTATTTTTATACAGCAGGTTCTTGTTAGTTATCTACTTTATACATATTAGTGTATATACGTCAATCCCAATCTCCCTGGACTGCTTTCGGTTCAGGCCAGCATCAGCACACTTGTTCTGCAAAGGGCCAGATGGTAAATATTTGCAAAGCCCCATAGTCTCTGTCACAGCTACCCAGCTCTGCCCTCCCAGCACCAAAGCAGCCATAGGCAACGTGCAAAGTAATGGCATGGCTGTGTGCCAATAAAACTTTATTTACAAAGATGGGGGCAGGCCAGACTTGTTTATTTCAGTTTGCCCCAGAATTAAATCTATCTTCCTAAATAGAACAGGAATGACAAACCCATCTCTGTGTCTCCCATGCAAGTGGGCACTAAGTGATAGGTCACCAGTCATAGGCTGCAGGATTTAGGCCCAGGCCCACCTTGCTGACTGTCCCCAGGCCGGAGTTTTATTTGGTTGGCTGCTCCTGGCTCACTAAGCATCCTCCACCTCAAAAGAAAGGCCACACCGCTGTCCCACGTGTGGGCCAGGTTCTGAGGTTCCCAAGTGTGGGTCATCCTCTGGGAGGCTGAGGCCTCAGGCTGACCATGGGTGGAAGCTCAGGTAGCCAGAGACTCACCCTCATCCCCCAGGTTACCAGGCACCTCCAGCCCCAGGGGACTTGGGAGAGGCCCATCCTACTGGGAAAACAACTACACTTCCTGTGGCCCCAGTTGCACACATTATCTCTAACCCTCCAGCACTCCTTCAAGGCAGAGGTTTCTCATCCCCTTGAGCCTCACTTTCCTCTCTGTAAAATGAGGATAATACCGTCGACTTCATGGAGTCCTGCCTGGAGCACAGCAGTGATGCTGGAGGTGCTGTACCCACCTCGGGACCATGAGGACAAAAGCCACCGGCTAAGGATGGTAGGGCAGTAGCCAGGAGAATCAACTGGCCACTCAGGACTTCTTGTCACATGAGGGAAAAACACAAACACTATTTGGTTAAACCACTTCAGTCAGGTTTCTGTTATGCCGCCGAACACAGCCTGATGGGCACGTGCTATTACTCTCACCATCACTCCAGTTAATAGCAAGTTGCCCAAGGTGGCACAGGTAGTAAATGGGTGGAGCCAGGACTCAGCCCAGGTTGTTTGTATGATGAAATGGAATGATCACCAAAAAAGTGAAAACTTGTAGATCTCAAAATAGTTCCAAAAGGTAGAAGGGAATTCCGAATAACTGACGTATGCATTGCCCCCTCCAGGAGCTCCACTCCCCTTGAGTGGGCGCTGCGCGCGGTGACTTGCTTCCACAAAGTAGAGTAGGGAGGCGGGGGTGGAGGCGGGAGTAACAGCCTGGTGGAGACACCTGGCAAACACTGCCTCGGCCAGAGGGTCATGGTCAATGTCATCAGTGCTACGTCATGTTGACAGCATGTCCCCGGGATCTGATGTGATGAGAAGGGTACTTTACCTCTGTGGTCTTCCCCCCCAAACCCATAACCCCAGTCTAACCACGAGAAAAACATCAGATCAGCTCTAATTGAGGGACAGTGTACAAAATACCTAACCAATAATCCTCAAAACTGTCAAGGTCATCAAAAACAAGGAGAGTCTGAGAAGCCGTCATAAACCAGAGGTGGCTAAGGAGACGTGACGACTAAATATAACAGGGAACAGAAAAGGACGTTAGGGCAAAACTAGTGCAATCTGAATAAACTGCGGAGGTTAGTTAATAGCCGTGTATCGAGGTGGGTCCTTTAGCTGAGACAACGTACCACAGTAAAACAAGATGTTAACAATACAGAAAACTGCGTGAGGGATATATGGGAACTCTCTGTATTATCATAGCAACTTGTCTCTAATTCTAAAATAAAAAATTCTATTGGGTGGGAGAGGGGTGGAGGGAAGCAGACAGAGAAGAAACATCTCCGTCCATCAGCACAGACCAAGCCCCCGGCCTCTCTCACTTCAACCACAGTGACCGAGTAGTGAGCACTTCTTGAGTGCCCAGCCCGTTGGTGGGCCCTGCAGGCTCCCGGCCCATTCGTGCCCACAGCCGCTGAGAGAGGCAGGTGTCCCTACTCCCATTTTCCAGAAGGGGAAACTGAGGCTCAGAGAGACACTTGCCCAAGATCACCCAACTGGGAACTGGCAGAGCTGAATTCAAACCCAGGCCCGCCCTGCCCCAGCACTGAGCCAGGACACAGGTGGCCCTGGGGCTGAGTGGGGCTGGGGGCTGAGCTCTCGCCCAGGACCTGGGATGTCCCTCCAGCGTCTGCTTGCCGACCTTGGGACCCTCAGGAGCGCCCCCTTTAGTCTATTCAGAGATCACAAACGGGCGGCCTTTGGGTAGCGTCTGGCCCGCAGGCATGACTGGATGGGCTTATGCAAATTAAAAAATGAGTTACCTGAGTCCTCGCGGAGAGTCGCCGGGGTTTCCGGCTTCAACAGCGCTTGGACGGAACCCGGCGCTCGTCCCCCGCTCCGGCCGGCCACTCAGAGCCAGCCCTCGCCACCACCTCACAGCGCCCTCCGACAGCCCCAAGGTCCCCGCCACCGCTTCTGCTCAGCCGCCCGCCATGACGACCGCGTCCCCCTCGCAGGTGCGCCAGGGCTCGGAGGCCGCCATCAGCCGCCAGGTCAACCTGGAGCTCTACGCCTCCTACGTCTACCTGTCCATGTCGTACTATTTTGACCGCGATGATGTGGCTTTGAAGAACTCTGCCAAATACTTTCTTCACCAATCTTGTGAGGAGAGGGAACATGCTGAGAAACTGATGAAACTGCAGAACCAACGGGGAGGCCGAATCTTCCTTCAGGATATCAGGAAGCCAGACCGTGATGACTGGGAGAATGGGCTGAATGCAATGGAATGTGCGCAACACTTGGAAAAAAGTGTGACTCAGTCACTACTGGAACTGCACCAACTGGCCACGGAGAAAAATGACCCCCATTTGTGTGACTTCATTGAGACTCATTATCTGAATGAGCAGGTGAAATCCATTAAAGAATTGGGTGACCACGTAACCAACTTGCGCACGATGGGGGTCCCCGAATCTGGCATGGCACAGTATCTCTTTGACAAGCACACCCTGGGAAATAGTGATAATGAGAGCTAAGCCTTAGGCTGGCTTCCCGTAGCCACAGGGGTGACCTCCCTGGTCACCAAGGCAGTGCATGCACGTTTGGGTTACCTTTACCTTTTCTGTAAGTTGTACCAAAACATCTACAAGTCCTTTCCTTAGTACCATTCCTTCAAATAAAGTAATTTGGTACCCAGGAAAAAAAAAAAAAAAAAAAAGAGTTGCCTGCCAACATGGAAGAACCAGGATGGTTCAGATAAACATCAAGGGCTTCCCTGGTGGCACAGTGGTTGAGAGTCCACCTGCCGATGCAGGGGACACGGGTTCGTGCCCCGGTCCGGGAAGATCCCACATGCCGCGGAGCGGCTGGGCCCGTGAGCCATGGCCGCTGAGCCTGCGCGTCTGGAGCCTGTGCTCCGCCATGGGAGAGACCACAACAGTGAGAGGCCCACGTACCGCAAAAAAAATAATAATAATAAAAAAAAATAAACATCAAGTTCCTGTTTCTCTTGAACAATGTAGCTACCTGGCCGCACTGGGCCCATATTCCTGCGGGGTGCGTCCAGCTGGCCCCTCTCCACTGGGCATGTGCTGTCAGGCTTGCCACTGTCCCTGCCAGGCCTGACTCACCTGTCCACAGGACCTGCCGAGCCCCGCGGGCATCTGAGCTGGCAGCGGCTCCAGGCTCACGTCACCGTGGGGCTGTCGAGGAGCTGGATGCTTCCCATCCGTGGCCCAGGCCCCCTGGGGTGGGGACGGCCCGCCTGGGCCGCTGCCGAGACCAGCGGCTGCTGCCCTATACCCGAGGTCCCCTCCAGTGCACTCCAGGGCCCGGGAGGCAGGTATGGCAATGGGGCCGTTTTGTGGAGGGGAAAGCTGGCTCGGAGGGGACAGCGTAGGCCGCGTGCCCAGGGTCACACGGAGTCAAGCGGGCTCCTCTGAGCTCCTGGCACCGGCCCCCACCTCAGCCAGCCTGCACGGCCCTCACCGCGGGTCCTGGCCTCCCTCCTCGGCCCCCCTCACAGGCTCTCTGCGGCTCAGACCACGCCTGCCCGTCCTGCCTGCAACGTCTGTGTCTGCTCCAGGGCCCCCAGGCTTCCACCCTGACAGCTGGGAGCAGAGCCCCTGCCATTTCTCTTAAGCAGCCCTGCATGTCCGCTCCTGCCGGTAGGGCTGGACTGGCCGGCCTCACGGTGGCTGCACGGGAGCTGCCCTCCTGCCCCTGCCTCTGCCATCCCGGTCACCTCGGCTGCTGGTGGCAGCGGGAGGCTGCTGCAGCCCTGGCGACAGGAACAGGGCTGGGGGCTCCCAGATGGGGCAGCCCCTACCCAGGGGGACCCCAGCAGCAGGGACAAGCTAGTGTAATCTTGTTAGAGGCGGTGCTGACCCCGGCAGCAGCCCTAGACGGCTTCCAGGTCCCCGTGGATTCGGCTTTTAGCTGGAGGAAAAGCTTTAACACGGAAACCAGCAGAGAAGGAGCCCCAGAAGTTCTGCCAAGATACTGGCTACTAAATTCAAACTCATATGGGGCCTAGGAGGAAAGACAGGACACCAGGTAGGCGGAGTCATGGCACAGCCCCCTCCAGAACTAGGTCTCTGACCCGGAGTCTGATCTCTCCAACCTTGGCCCCTCTGCCCACCGCCCCGGGCCCTCTGCCCTCCCAGCACCATCTCCTGGAGGAGGGAGGTGTCTGCCCTGGTCTTTGCTTCTCATCACCCGGCCACTGAGTGTAACTGTCTAATTACCATGCACTTAAATGTATATTGGGCACCTGCTACATTCCAGAGACTCAGATCTGAAGATCACAAGGCTCTTTGCAGACGAGCAAACTGAGGCCTTCAGGGCTCAGCTGACTCACTGTGGGTCCACCCACCAACTGGAACCTCAGTCAACCCAGGTTGCCCAAACCGGCAAGCTGGGGGCCACCCGACTTCCCACGACACACCCAGCCCATCCTCAACCCCCTCTGCTAATTCTTCCCCAGCCCCTCTCCCCCTCGCCACTGCCACCCCGTCGCCCAGCCTCTGCTCTTGCCCTCAGCTCTTTCTCCACGTGGCAGCCTGAGGGGCCGTCTTAAAAAACAAGTCTGATCCTCCAGTAAGTCCCGCACTGTAGTTAGAATAAAATCCAGCTCCTCCACGAGGCCTTCAGGCCCTGCCACCGTGGTCCCCAACCCGTGAGCAGTCCTCAGGCGTGTCCTGCTTGGCTTCCACTGGGCTAAGTTTACTAGCACTGTTGTCTGTTTGGTTGTTGGTGTTCTCATACTTTTGAATGAAATGCCATTTCTCTTTAAAAAAAGGATTTCAAGCTTCCCTTTAAAAAAATCTCAAGCTCTGGGCCACTGGAGAGTGATGGGCAACTGGCACTGAGCAGCGGCCCCTCCTTCCAGGAGATGCGTGCTCTCGCCTGTGCGGTCCGCCGGCCACATCGCTGTGGCCACCTGTCTGCCAGCTGTCTGCCACCTTGGAGCTGGGGGGATTTGACCCCAGATCCACATGATCCAGCCTGATTCTCTAAACTCCGTCTGTCACCTCCCATCACTCACAACCCTCCAGCCTGGGGCCTTCTTTCTGTTCCTGGATCTCACCAGGGTCTGCTTGACGGGAGACCTTGGCACCTGCTGTCCCCCCAAGGCCTTTCCACAAGGTCTTCCTCTGCTGGTTCCTTCCTTCCTTCAGACTCTCCTAAGGGAGGCCCAGTTTCATCTGTGTCACCTTCCCTCCTTCACGGCAGCACTGTGGAGCCTAGCCTGTTTACCTCTCTCCTCGGTTACCACCCGGCTCCCCACCAGGCCGAGCTCCATCGGGACGGGAAACAAGCCAGTCATTAGGGCCAGGGCCCCAGCAGCAGCTGGAGCCTGGCACACAGGAGACACTCAGGCAACGGGAAACGGATGAATCTTCTCACCACCCCAGGCAGAGCAGGAAGGGCCTGGGGGTTGGCCTTTCGCCAAGTCAGGGCCCCGGAGCCTGAGACCAACGATGACAATCACGTCTCCAGCTGAGGACGCCTGGTCGGACCCATTCTGGAGTCTCGGGGTGGCTCAAGGCTGGTGACCCCACCCTGGCCAGGTCTGTGACCCACTTTAAAAATAGAGCACACATAGGGGCTTCCCTGGTGGTCCAGTGGGTGGGTGAGACTCCGCGCTCCCAATGCAGGGGGCCCGGGTTCGATCCCTGGTCGGGGAACTGGATCCCACACGCACGCCGCAACGAAGATCCTGTGTGCCGCGACAGAGACCCGACGCAGACTAAATAAATAATCATTAAAAATAGACTTAGGGCTTCCCTGGTGGCGCAGTGGTTGGGAGTCCGCCTGCCGATGCAGGGGACACGGGTTCGTGCCCTGGTCCGGGAAGATCCCATGTGCCGCGGAGCGGCTAGGCCCACGAGCCATGGCCGCTGAGCCTGCGCGTCTGGAGCCTGTGCTCCGCAACGGGAGAGGCCACAACAGTGAGAGGCCCGTGTACCGCAAAAAAAAAAAAAAAAAAGATTTAAAAAAATAGATAAATAAATAAAAAGCACACAGGGGACTTCCCTGGCGGTCCAGTGGTTAGAACTCTGCGCTTCCACTGCAGGGGCACAGGTTCGATCCCAGGTCAGGGAACTAGATCCCGCATGCATTCCATGAGCCACAACTAAGGAGCCCACGTGCCGCAACGAAGGAGCCCCCGTGCTGCAACAAAGGAGCCCTGAAGCCACAACTAAGACCCCATGCAACGAAAGAAATATTTAAAAAATAATAATAATAAATAAATAAGAAAATAAAACTCATTCACGGCAGCATATGTGAAGCACTGAAGGGAAAAACACAGATAATGAGCTATTAAATAATAATACTAATGTCACTGATAATAATAGTAATAATGGCAGCTAAACCTTACATTATCTCAGTCACTGTTCACAACAATCCTATGCAGAGGATAGGACTGTAAATCCCATTTTACAGATGTGGAGACTAAGACGCAGCAAGCTTAAGATCCACTCAAAGCATGACGCTTGCAAGTGATGGGCAGGGCCGGCCTCATGGCTTGGTCTGATGCTCTGCTGTCACCATCTTGAAATTCTTAGTAAGTTCTGACAAAGGGGCCCCAGATTTTCATTTTGCTCTGCACCCGCCAATTCTGTAGCGGGTCGTGGTGACAGAGATGGATTCCAAACTGGGAACAGTGTTCTCCATCCTCAGAAAGGTCACTCAGGATCAGCTCTGTGCACAGCACGGAGCCAGCGCTCCTGGCTAAGAAAACATCATGGGGCAAAGGGTGGCCGCAGGATCAATGGTAGAGTTTGGGGGGACATCAGTGGATGGATTTGGCTGGAGCTGGGACTGTCATACTCTTGGCTTAGAGCAGGGAAAGGAAGATCCTTTTCCAGGCCAGGGCAACAAACCAGCTGCCCATGCCCAGCGGCATGCTCAGCCGAGTGGCCTCCCTGTCAAACGGAGATTCTCCACGTTCACGTCCGTGAGCCCACACCAACAGCTGGGCAGGGCCCAGCAGCTGGCGACTGTCACACCAGAGCCGTACACTTCTCACTCTGATGCTGATCATCAATAGAATCCTCAAGGTTTTGCTGGCTGACCTCGAAGGTGGTTGACTCCACAAAAGAATGTTAGAAATAGCACCAATTAGCTCTGGGAAGCAGAAAGCAAACACAGACACAATCGACCATTCTGTCGGGATCCCAAACGTGGGCAGCTGTTCTCCATTAAATAAACAAGCCAACAGGGCAAACACAGAAGCGTCCACCGGGACCAGCAGGCGTTCAGAAGCCGCCCGCGGGCCCACCTCTCGCCCCTGCCCAGAAAGACTCTCCACCCAGGACTGCAGGAACCTGCTTCTGAGGCAACGCCCGGACTGCCACCTGGGCCCCTTCTCTCCCACTCCAGGCATCTGGGTGGCCTCAGGAGCCCTTCCCAATCCACCCTTGACTCAGACACTGGTGCCCTCAGAGCTCCAGCCTGGTCTCAGCCCCAGCCCGTTCTTTGCCACCGGGTGGCCTGTGAGCCTCAGACGGTTACCGTCACTGCACCAATCCCATCTCTGCAGCCCCAGAGGCCCGGGCACTGATTTCACGAAGCCCCTTCACAGGAACTCACCTCATGCACTGTCCTGGTCGGACCAGGACGTTTCATCCATTGGGCCCCCTGAGCGTGGAAAGGGATGGTTTCCAAAGTCTGGGAAATAACGTTTGAGAGCGAGAGAAAGGAAAAGAGGGAGAGACAGAGAGCTCGGTGGACACGGAGATGAAGGTAATTAGAGCAGGAGAAGGAGACACAGACAAAGGGAGGCAGAGGCAGAAACAAACGACCAACAAACAAAACCCAAGAGAGAAAAAAATATAAAAGAGAGAGAACTGAAATCGATAGAGATGTGGAAACCAGATGGGGGGGGGGGTTTCAGAAAGAGGGGAAATAGATGAAAAGGAGGAGGAAAAAGATGGAGGAGAGAGGGGAAAATGAGGAAATAAGAGAGGAAAGGAGAGGGAAGCGATGAGTAGCCCTGACAGGAAAGTGAGGCAGCCAGGAGGCGGCGGCAGCGGTGGGGACCAGGGCGCGGGGAGCGGACTGTGTTGGGAGCTGGGGAGTCGGTCCACGGGTTCAGGGCCTCTCCGGCCCCGAACCCTGTCAGTGTGCACGCAGGGACACAGAAAGACTCCCCACCCTCACCCCGCCTTAAACCCCATCCCTGTGTCAAAGAAATAACAATATTCTGAAAGGACAAGGCCGTCTCAGAAGACAGGTCAGTCTCTGTTGAATGGACTCCATCTGGACTGAGGGGCAACACTTTGCTCTTTTCTCACTTTACTCGGGACTCCTGGAAACCTCTCGTCTGCACCCTCCACCCCAGGGAGGAGCTCTTGGCCTCATCGGGGTCCCCAACTTCCCTGGCTGCAAAGCGAGAAAACAGGGAGAGAGATCCTGAGGTGCCCCCCACCCATCCCATCCAGCCCAGGCCTCCAGCCCTGCATCAGCCTGGCGGCCCCCGCAGCCACCTCTTCCCATCTCTCAGGCATGGCTGCATCCCCTGTGCCTAGAACAGCACCTGGTACACAGCAGACGCTTAATCGGTACGTGCTCACTCCGCCTCCTTGGGTGATCCCATTCAGCCTCAGAGCTAGGGCCTCGGGCTCCACCTGAAAAGGCATCCAGACGGACTCGATTCACAAGGCAACTTGGATGAATCTCCGGGGAATTACGCTGGGTGAGAAAAGCCAATCCCAAAAGGTTACATGCTGTATGACTCCATTTATAGAGCATTTTGGAAAGAGCGAAATTTTAGAAATGGGGGACGGACTCGTGGCTGCCAGGGGCTGGGCGAGGGCTCAGGGAAGGAGGGTGGGGGTGGTCGTGAGAGGACCTGAGAGACCCCTGTGGGGCTGGGACAGTCCAGAGTCAGGAGACAGGAGCCTCAGTCAGATAAACTGTACAGAATGGATGCAACCGTATAGAACTTAAAACGCACACAAGTGAGTCCAGGTAAAACTGGGGCCATCCCAGTGCGAGCAGCACGTCGTATCCAGGTCGATATCAGGGTTGTGACGTTGTACCACGGTTTTGCAAAATGTTACCATTGGGGAAAACCGGGCAAAGCGAACGAGGGCGCTGTCTCTGTATTGTTTCTCATATTAGCTGCCTGTGAATCTGTAATTGCCTCAGTAAAGAATTTCAATTAAAGACACACACGCGTTTCCCCACCTCCACCCTGGTCCCTAGCCCAGGCCACCAGCATCTATCTCCCTCTGGACCATCCCAGCAGCTGCAACCACCCAACCTCCACCCTTGCACTGCCAGCATCTTCCCCCACATTTCAAAACCTTGCATGGGCCCCACGCCCTGCTCCATCCACTCCCCCCCCCAC
>NW_006770868.1:1425773-1427912 GCF_000442215.2 Lipotes vexillifer
CCGACCTGCACCTCCAGCTCCAACACGCCGCCCACAGGCCCCACCACTCCCCTTCCAGCCCAAGACACCTGTACACTCCCCTCCCCACCTCCCCCAGGGCGCCAGCCACCTCGTCGCTGTGCTCCATGTTACCTTCTCAGTGAAGCCTTCCCTGACCACCTCCTGCCCCCAGACCCACCTCTCCCTGCCCTCCTTCACCTTTCTTTCTCCCCGGGACACCTTATATATTACACTAGACTATCGGCTGCTGGAGAGCGGGAACATTCTCTGTCCTCCCTGGGTTCCGAGGATCTGAAACAGCGCGGGGCTCATATCGATGGTAGATGATAAGTATTTGTTGAGTGAATGAATGAATGAGTACATGAATGAAAAGAGGGGTGGTGGGTGGAAATTTGGCACCAAAGGAGTTAAGCCCGGCCCAAGGGCTGGGGAAGGAAAGGGTAAAGGGCTGGGATTGCACACGTGGCAGCTCCTCCAGCAGCCAAGAAGGACTTAAGGGGACCGTAGGGGGAGGAAGAGGCCGGTATGTGCGCAGTACAGAGGGGGATGGGCGGGGCTGTCCTCCAAGCACAAGATCTCTCTAGGCCTCCAGGAGCAAAAGCCCAGGGTACAGAGGGAGAGAAGCCAGGGCGATACCCTGCAGGCCGGGCCATGCTGTCCACCCAACTCCCGCCCCGCAGGCTCTCAAGAGAACCAGAAACAGGGGTTGGGGTGGAGGCCGAGCTCACTTTCTGGGGCCTCCGGGGGCCGAGGGGCCAAGCCTCAGCGGCTTCCCACCGCCTGGCCATTCCCGCCGAAGTGGCTCAAGCTGTTTGTGGGAATGAGGGTGGACGTGGGGACAGGGGTCACAGAGGACCTTGGATTTGCACTCACTCTTAACATCCCCTCCAAAGCCCTGCGTGGGGCTGCCAGTGCTGAGAGGAGGATCCCTTCCTCCAGCACAGTAAACGGCAGTGGTCCCTCTGTCTAGCTGTGTAACCTTGGCCAGGTCACTTAACCTCTCTGTGCCTCATTTTTCTCATCTGGAAACAGGGCTAATAATAGTTTCTACCTCATAGGGTGTTTTGCCCAAATAACCCAAAGTGCTTAGAAAACAGTAAGTGCTCAGTGAATGCTGGGTAATTTCATTATTATTACGGCCCCCTGAATTCTTTTAAACGATGTCATTAGCTTGTGAACAGCCCAAGTGTACAATTTTGTAACACTGCGTTTTTAGTATTAAATGCATTCAGCTTCGAAACATGAACATTTAAACTGAATCACAATTGTGGAAGCCAGTCCAAGGAGCCTCAGAAATTATCCAGAACACCTCTCAACCCCTAAGAGGCATGGCTCATCATCAGTCAGGTGGCCAGGCTCACAGCAGATGCTCAATAATGCCTGCTGGCCAGTGACAGATTACGGGGGGCCATACCGGGCACAAATATGCTGGCAACCAGCCCTGCGAGCAGACCCCTGGCCTGTGGCCTCTGAGTTCTCTCCCAGCGATGAATGCTGCCATCTGAGCCCCTCCTGCCTACACCCCCCCACACACACACATTCCTGGGGGCACTGTCCGTGGCCTCCGGAGCCAGGTCCAGGCCAGCAAAGAGCTGCCAGACATGGGAGGGGAAGAGGCAGTGCCAGGGCCACAATGCTGAGATCCCCACAGCCCAGGTAACCACGGGCGCCTCCCAAGCGGTGCTCAGTGATGTCCGGCCCTGAAGCAGCCACCTCCCTGCTCCGGCTTCTTACTCCATGTAAAAGCCAGGAATCCCCCCTCTCTAAATTTCCCAGGTTAATTATTAGGACCCTCCAAGTAATGGGAACTTTGGCCTTGACATTCCGTCTGGCAACGTGACAAGGTGTGATGGTATCAGCTGGAACACGCACCTGGATGAATTTACTGCTTAATGAGACGTGGTTTATTTTCCCAGCAGAAAGCTGACCATGAATGGAGCCAAGTTCAGGAACTTCCCAGGCCCCTTAGGCATTAAAGGGATCACACTTTCTCCAGATGCCCCAACTCCAGCTGCAGGCATCACACAGGTTTCTGCACTAAGGAAGGACTCACCTCCCTCCACTCATCATGTCACCCGGAACCTGCAATCGCTGACAGGAGCTGCCTGTCCTCTGCGCGGCCCTGCCTCGCTCAGGAAT
>NW_006770868.1:1427922-1429847 GCF_000442215.2 Lipotes vexillifer
AATGCCGTGCGACCCGGTGCCAAGCTGGTGCCACACACTGGGCCATGCTGTCCCCTGCCACAGACCTTTCCTGGCCTCTCTTCTCCCTTTTTACTTTTTTTTGTGTGTGCACTGCACGGCATACAAGATCCTAGTTCCCCAACCAGGGATGGAACCTGCATCCCCTGCAGTGGAAGTGCGGAGTCTTAACCATTGGACCACCGGGGAAGTTCCACTCATCCCCTTTTCTGTCATGCACAGGAGTCAGAAGCATTCAGCCCACCTCATAATTATCCGCTGCAACGCCCGCCTCTGGGCGTTTACTTTCTGGGGTGACCTAGAGCTCAGGCAGGGACCAGTCTCATCACTTCCGCATCCTCTGGTGCCCAGTTCACAGCCGTTATTACTAACAGTTCTCACACACCGAGTCTACGGCACACTAAGCACATCCATGCTGGACCCCCCCTGCAACTGTGGACCCACTTATGTCCAGTGAGGACATCAGACCTGGCCTGCCCCTCCACTCCCCAGAGGGAGGTGGCCCACTCGGGCCCATAGCCTTTCTCTTTCCATCTGAGGAGGGGGGGGGTCCCAGTGAGAGCCCTGAGGGGAGCTGGAGAGATGCAGGACTGGGGAGGGACTGGGGGCAGGGGGCACAGTCAGGGCTTGTGATCGTGTGTATGACACAGGAGAGACACAGGCAGAGAGACAAGGAGACAGAGACCCAGGGACACAGGGAGAGAGGCAGACACAGGCAGGTGAACGAGTTGAAGACGGGACCAGACGAGACACAGAGGCTGACGGGGCTGAGGTCTCCACGCGGCAGGAACCACAGCCGGGGCCCCTCCGCAGGGTGTCAAATGAACGCGTGGCCCATGGTAGGGAGGAAGTCGAAGAGGGGGGGCTCGGAGGGGACCCTGTGGATGCCTGTCCCCTCCAGACCCAGCATCACCTGGGATGTCCTCGGGCTGGGCCTCTGCTGGGGAGCCCCACTCCTAAGCCTCCGCCTCGACCAGAACAGCCATGGTCCCGGTGGGAGCAGCGGGGGAGGCCGGCCCAGGGGAGACGGTGGCTCATGGAGAGTGAACTGTCCCAATTCAACCCCCTCTGGTGGGATCTGCAGTAACTCTGCACAGACATATGGGGCTGGGACAGTCAGCCCCCTCCAAAGGGCGCTTTCTACCAAACGAACACCGGTGGCCATAGGCACTGAGCGCCAGCTGTGCGCGCACCTGATTCCAGGGGCAGCAAGGAGGAATGTTCAGAGAGGCAGGCGCTGAGCCAGTTTTCTGGGGGCATCCCAGCTGCTCCCCTTCCCTCCCCCAGCCCACTGTGGGCAAGTGACTGCCTCTTCCTGCCTCAGTTGTCTTTTATAAGATGAGGCCAGTGATGGCAGCCCACCTCGCTGCAGCCAGCAGAGACTGAGTCATGCGCACCGAGGTCAGCCCAGGGCCCTCAAGCATGGCGATTGCTGTGTAGACATTTTCCGTGCACCTGGCTCCTTCTTCTGTGACCCACAAGCCTCGGCACCTGGAACCGGGCCCACGGCATGGTAGGTGCCTGACAGAAGTTCACCGAATAGAAAGGGAATCACGCACGTCCAAACCCTCAACCTGAACCCCTGTGAGCCCCATTTCACAGAGGGGAAGCGGGGACCCTGCTCCAGGCCACGGAGCTAGCAAGCAACACCACCAAGGTACAAACCCAGGGCCGCTGGGCTCCAGAACCCATGGTTTCATTTATTTTTAAATGTTTTATTCCGGAAATTTTCCATAGTCATAGTACACAAGCAAAAGCCAAGAGGGGACTATGATAAGCCCCACGTGCTGTTGCCTAGTTTTGACAACAGTCATTCATCTGGGCCAGTGATGCCTAACCTGGGGCGACCTGGCCTCCAGGGGACATTTGGCAATTTCTGGACACCTTTTCTTTTTTTTTTTTTTTTT
>NW_006770868.1:1429901-1432227 GCF_000442215.2 Lipotes vexillifer
TTTTGCGGTACGCGGGCCTCTCGCTGTTGTGGCCTCTCCCATTGCGGAGCACAGGCTCCGGACGCTCAGGCCCAGCGGCCATGGCTCACGGGCCCAGCCGCTCCGCGGCATGTGGGATCCTCCCGGACCGTGACACGAACCCGCGTCCCCTGCATCAGCAAGCGGACGCTCAACCACTGCGCCACCAGGGAAGCCATGGACACCTTTCTGATTGTCGCAACCAGGGGGATGGTGCTACCGGCATCTAGTGGGTGGAGACCAGGGATGCTCCTGAACACCCTACAATGCACAGGACAGACCCCACCCCAGAGAATGGTCTGGTCCCAAATGTCAACAGCGCCGAGGGTGCAAAACCCTGGTGTGAGTCCAGTCCATGCTCTCAACTACGCCCTCTCCAAATGCTGCAGGAGTTTGGTCTACACACTGTGAGAAAGGGGAGAGGCCTGTGCCATGATATGGGGACCTGGGAGGGCAGAATCGCTCTAGGAAGGGTGACCTTGAGAGTGATGCTCTGGTTAGAAAGTGGGTATTGGGAGCTGCATTTGTCAACACTTCACATAAGACTGAGGAAATTTCAAATCCTCGGAAAATAAGGATGCCCATGGAGAGTACTTGGAGAGGGCCCCACCGAGTGCCTCTGCCGGCACCGCCTCTGGGCAGAACCAGCCCCTTTCAAGAAGAGAGCTCGTGGCCAGCCCTGGGCCCTTGGAGCCCTCACATCTGCCTGCTCAGCACAGCCTGTAGCTCTCCAGGCCAATCCCCGCTGCTGTGATATCAGCCCCCTCTCTCCCTCCCTTGGTAAAGGGGCATTGACCCTCCAGACTCTGTAGTAGACACCAATTTACTGTAGGTCTTTGCCAAGACATAGATGGAGGCCTGTGAGGCAACAGGCCCCCTGAGGAGACTACTTGGAGGCTCTCAGGCAAGTTTTCAAAATCAACTGATGTCACATAAAAACCTGCATCCCCAACCTCCCTTCCTTAAGAAAGAGCTCAGTCAGGCCACTCTGAGCCTTTGTTCCCAGCTGGAGGGGAGGGCACCTGCCTCTTCCATTGGCCACAGTCCCCACCCAGCCCTTGGGCCTCACTCAGGGCCCCACCTGATTCCAGGGTTCGAAGTCGACCCCTGGGGTATGAAGAATACGGGGCTCTGAAATCAAATGGGGCCAATGCCTGGCTCAGATAAAATGTTCTAACTCCTCTGAGCCTCAGTTTCTTCATCTGCAAAGTGGGAATGTTGACAGTACCTATGTAACAGGTGGGCATGAAGATGAACCAAGCAAGGGCAGGTAAAGTGCTAGCGTGTGTCAACCCAAAGAAGAGCCCAGAAAACTGGCTGCTGGCACCAACACTGTCGTAACTACTATTAGTAAGTCAAAGATAATACAGTCCTTACCCTTGAGAAACTCTTAGTCTTGGGGAACAACAGGTGAAAACACAGATGACTCCCCAAGGTGCTGTGCCAACAGTGGAATGAACAGGGGGTTGGGGAGTCCGGAGGAACGTTGCCTGGGGGAATCCAGGTGGCTTCCCAGTGGTGGCAACATTCAGTTTAGCCTTGAACAATGAATAAACATTGCCAGGCAGGGAGCAGGGGACCAGCATATGCAAAGGCCATAGGCAGTGTCCACCAGATCCAGGGATGGCAGGACTGGGCTTGAGGATGCTCACAGGGGACGTCCCTGACAGTGGCGGTGCTCGGAGATGGTGCATTGTGTCCCTCCAACCACAGAGAAGTTGGGGTGCTCCCACGTAGGCCTCAACAGTGCCCCCCAAAATAAAAACTCCTCCTTGTGGTGAGGAACTTCCTCCCCACTCAAAATCTTAACAAAAATGCAACAGTTAAAAAAAAATCTGACCCCCAAACCAGCCTGCCAGGGGCCCTCTGTCCCTCCCCTGCACGTGTGCCACCAGATATCTGGAGTCAAACAAATCTGTTAACGTGTGAGCGCTGAGTGACTCCCTGAGAGCCAGGCTGGCGGGGGACTGGCAGGGGGGCTGGGGACCAAGCACCACTCGGCCTCCATTGTTGCGTTAATATTTGCCATCGGCTCATGTTGCATTTTTACCGCAAGGGATGATGGGGGCAGAAGCAGAAGGAGAGGCCGCTGCAGGGCCGGGAGAAGGCGCCATGGAATCTCCTCTGCCTTCTTTGTGTTGCTGCCTTGCTAGGCCTCCACCACTGAGATAAAGCCCCGGCCAGGCTGTGCCTCCTTCCGGGAGTCACCCCTCCAGGGGGATTGGGCAGAGGGAGGGGGAGGGGGAGGGGAGGCGGCCCCAGCCAGACAGAGCCTCCCCCTTCCCTGGGTGGGGTGGGGTGGGGCGGG
>NW_006770868.1:1432340-1437577 GCF_000442215.2 Lipotes vexillifer
GGGGAGGGGAAGGGGGGTCCGGGTACGGAGCGGGGAGGGGAGGAGGCGCCGAGCCTGGCACTGACGACTCCTACAGGCCAAGCCTGGGCAGGACAGCTCCGCCCACAGCCTCCGCTACCTCCAGGAGAGCCCAGGACGCGGCCCCAAGCCGCTGCGGAGAGAGGCAGGCATGGACACTCATCCCAGCTCTCCACGGCCTGGAGACCACCTCCGGAGAAATCTGGGGGACGGGGGCTTCCAAGGGCCATGGAAGCCTTCAGAGCATCCATTGACTAGTATTTATTGAACACCTACTGCATGCTCAGCCCGGCTAGGAAACTCAAATGCCCACAGGCAGGTAATGACAATGGGTGTCTTAGGCCAGATGGCGGCTCAGCAGGGACACTGCTCAGGGGCCGAGACCTCTGCTTTTTCAAGTGAAGCCAGAGGTGTACATTCTTCTGTGAATTTCGCTTTTCTAAATGCAGGCAACTAATTCAGATTAAACACATGCATATTAAACATATGCCAAGCTGGCCAAAGAATGTATGTGGGTGGGGCAGACTGGGTCCAAGGACCTCCAGCTGCAACCTCCACCTCCTAGGTTGTGGGTCCTGCACTCGGGAAGATCATAGAGAAGGGACGAGGCACTGAACGAGGTCTAAGCCGGATCAGATTCTGGCTCTGTTGCCTATGCTGTGTGACCCTGGGCAAGTGAACGGCCCTCTCCGAGCCTCAGGTCCCTTTCTCAAATGATATCATTTACCTCTGGGGTTGTTATGGGAAGTCTAGACGAGGCACCAAAAATCCTTCATGAATGCTCTCAATACAACTACCATAGTTGGAGCAATAGTAGATGTGTTCGTCATGCTGCTCCCAAAAGCTGAGGGCTCCTGCTGGGGCTGGTCCAAAGTGAAGGAAGACGCCATGGGCTTTCCACTCTTCCCTGGTCCCAAATGCCTCTGAAGGCGTGGGGCCTGTGGGATACAGGCCATCAGCCTAAAATCCAGAGCTGGGGAGTGTGCTGCGTGTGACCCACAGGTGCAACAGATTTTTTTTCCCCAAGATATTTAACATTTAGAAAAATTAGTTGCTGACTTTTAGACATTAGAAGATTCATAAAAAACTCCACATGCCCAGCTTTCTCCCCAAAATAGAAAAATCTAGCCATTCTTGATCCCATTTCTGCAAGGCTGCTTCTGGAAATCTCCACCCCTATAGGTAAGGCAGGGGCTCTGCAATTCGCCACAGTCTCCACCGCTCCTTACTGTCTCACACCTGGCAGACACACTCATTTATATTACCAGATAGCCCCCTGGGTATGTGCGGGGTGAGCCGGGCAGGCCCAAGGCCACAGTCCACCCCAGCAGCCTGGCTCTGTGCAGTGTTAGGACTTGGCCCCAAGTGGTTTTGCTATTAGCCAGAGAGCCTTCCTTGTAAAGCACCTGACTGTTATCCATTGGAAAATTAATCAAAATGACACCTCGAGGGACTTCCCTGGTGGCACAGTGGTTAAGAATCCACCTGCCAATGCAGGGGACACAGGTTCGAGCCCTGGTCCCGGAAGATCCCATATGCCACAGAGCAACTAAGCCCGTGCGCCACAGCTCCTGAGCCTGTGCTCTAGAGCCCATGAGCCACAACTACTGAAGCCCATGTGCCGCAACTACTGAAGCCCGTGCGCCTAGAGCCTGTGCTCCACAACAAGAGAAACCACCGTGATGAGAAGCCCACACACTGCAACAAAGAGTAGCCCCCGCTCACCGCAACTAGAGAAAGCCCATGTGCAGCAACGAAGACCCAATGCAGCCAAAAATAAATAAATAAATTAATTAATTAAAAAAAAATATGACACCTCGTCAACAAGATGTTTTGGCTCGGCGGAAAACAAACAGCGGTCTACAACAACTTAGCGCAGCTCTTCTGTGCCCCTGGGTGCGGGCCCCGAGCGGAGGGGCTGGCGTGGTCAGAACACCTGTGGCAGCCACTTGGCCATGACCAGGCCCGGACCGAGGGGACATGGGGCCACCTGACGTGGTCTCCACGCCCCTCCAAGGCCTGCGGCCCGTACAGCTCCACCTCCAACTCACTTTCGCTTCCACATATGTCTGAAACCGTCTCCAGATGTGAGGGGCCCTCTGTGTGCAGAGACAGGGCTGCCTCCTCAGGCAGCGTCTCTGGGACCCAGGCACATGGCTAGGAGGCCTGGGCGCCCTGACTGGAGCGCCTTTTCTCTCTTCCAGTTGGACAAAGGCCCCGAGACCCGGCAAGGCGAGGATTCCAGTGAACTCAAGGCACAGCATGAGATGTTTCCAGGCCGACGAAACGCACTCCTAACCACTGAACTCTGAGGCTTGAAGGGCACCCACGCACCCTGCTCAGCTCTCATGGTCAAGTCTAAACAAGACATCGCTGACCCCAAATGCCAGCCTTAGCTCAGGGTAGAGAATGTGCCCTGGAAATTCCCCAAGCAAAGCAAATTTACCAAGTCCCTCCCCTGCTACGAACACTTCCATGGCTTTCCATTGCCCTTAGAATAGTGTCCAGTCCCCCTGTGTGGCCTGAAATCCCGCCCACCCAATCTGGCCCCGACCTCGTCTCCCACACTCCACCCCCCCACCCTGGCTCAGTCCCCATGCTGGACTTCCCGCTGCTCCTCAGGCACCAAGCTCAGTCCCACCCCAGAGCCCCGGTGCCTGCATCCCCACTGCTGGGTGCACCCTTTCTTCTGACTTCAGGCTGTTCTCACTCACCATCCAGGTCTCAGCCTGCACAGCCCTTCCTCGGAGGCCATGCCTGGTTCCCTCAGAGCAAGCCAGGGCCCTCTTTAGAAATGACTAGCTACTGAATTTTCTTAGGATTTGGTCATTGCCTCTATTCTTCCACTGGATACATGCTTCCTGAAGTAAGAGATCACAGCTCTCTCCCAAGGGAACAGAGTTAGGAATGTGGGTTCATATCCTGATGCCCAGCTGTGTGACCTTGGGCAAGTTACTAAACCTCTCTGTGCCTCAGTTCCCTCACCTGTAAAATAGGGATAAAAATAGCACCTCCCCCGTGGGGTATTGAGGGTTGAGAACAGCGCCTGGTGCTGCAGGGCTGGCTCTGTCACCACTACCGATACCTGCTCATCGCTGAGGGATTAGGCAGTCTGTCTTGAACCGATATTTAAAGGCAAAGCTGGCTTTTCAGACCCACCAACGCTCAGAACCCTCCGTCTGAGAGTTCTGGAGTCTTTTTCTCCCCACTGCTTTAGTGGAGGAGGCCCTCTTCATCTCACAGCAAATTGAAACCAGTTTTCTAGCAAGCAGAGCCTTTCTTGGTCAAGCCCGTGTCAGCCAACTGAGAGCTAAGCTGTCTGAGGCCTGCAGAGGCTAAGAGACTTACCCACAGTCACACAGCTTAAAAAATGCCACAGCGAAAGAGAGGTACAGTTCTGAGTTAAAATCTTGGAACATTTTAAAAATCAATGTAAAAGTATAGTTGAAAACTTCTTTGCAGTACAGCATGGAAACATGGACCTTTGTACCACGAAAGTATGTATGTTAGCATTAAAACTAAAGCATGGAAGCGTGTACATTTTTACATCTGGGCGCAGAGCACCCAGGGTGCCAGGCCAGCTCTCACCCCAGTCTGGGCACTGACTGCACGCTTCTTTGGCAGCTCAAGTCAGAGGCCAAAGGCCTGGCCTTTGCGGGGGATCTCGTGACGAGGAGGTACACTCAGGCTGGCATCCCTGGGCCGGCCCAGGCCTCGGCCAGCACCAAGTCACGTGGGCAGGGGCGGCTCTGGGCCTCTGGTGCTGGGGAGGGGTGGGGGGCTGGCGGACTGCTTCCCAGCCCCACTCCTGCCCCGGCGCTGCACACCCTCCCTGGGCCTCCCCACTACAGCTGCAAAGTGAGGAAGAGGAGGGAGGGAGAAATGAGGCCAGCAGGGCAGGAGGGGCTGGCAGACTTAGAAAACACATGGACCAATTTTCTCCCCATCTCTCTCCCTCCCCGGAACTCCTGTTCCAGCTGATGGAACAGCAGGGAGGGTGGAAAACACACCCCCAAAGGTCCCTGCCCGGCGCCAGGGGTGAGGGCTGAGGGCCTCCTGCCTGGGCCCTGTGAAGGAGTCCCCACTGATCCCCCTGATTCTGGGAGGGCCTGGGGGCAGCAGTGAGTGGCCTATTTCCTTTGGGGGGATGGGCTTCCACAGGAGTGGGGACAGGACCCTTCCGCGCAAGTGCCTCTGCCCCACGCCAGCTCCCAGAGACGGAGGAGGGCGGGTGGAGGCAAGAAGGCAGAATCTGGGCTTGTGCGGAGGGGCTTCCCACCGCTGGGGGGGCCTGGTGTGGACGCCCAGGTGCGGGCAGTGGTCAGTGAAGCGTCCACCTTGGGTGGGCACTGAGGGGAACCGGCTGGAGACAGTGTGAAATCCTGGCTTGGTGGGTTCTTCCAGGTGGAAGAAACGGAGACCCGTCCGGGTGCTCTTCAAGGACCCCACCCCCCGGGCTGCAGCTCCAGTGGTCGGAACCAGGCCCAGAAAGACAGAGCAGGGCCAAGTGGTGCAGAGTGCCAGCTCCAGGCCCAGGTGTCACAGGTTCAAATCCCAGCTCCACCACGTTCTGGGTGGGCAAGCACTTCGACCCTTTAGTGCCTCAGCTTCCTCATCTGTAAAATAGGGACGGCGACTAGACCTACGTCACAGGGTGGGATGTGAGGTGCCTGCCGGGTCAGGGCCCCAGTACAAGCCGTGACAACCATTATTCTAGAAGGGCCGCTTCAGCCTGCACCCCCGGGTGCAGGTGCCGCCCTGGAAACCCTCAGGTGTGCACACGCGTGTGCGCACGACTTGCCTACATTGCCTGCTCCACACAAAGCCCTCCCAGGGCCAAGATCAACACGCCGGGGTTGCTGAATGACTCACCACCCCTGGCTGGGACGCATTTCCTGGAACAAGTCACTGCAGGTAGGGCTGGGGGGCCCCGAGTCTGGTAGAGATGAGAGGATGCAAGTCCCCACATGCCCGGCCACACCCTGATGGGATCCTGCAACAGGAGTGGGCGGCGGACCCCATTTCACAGCCCCACGGGCCTGAGTTCCAACCCCGGTGCTGACCTTGGATTCGCGACTCTCCCCCTCCAAGCCTTGGCCTCTGCCACTAAATGAGGACACTAGTGCCAACCACAAAGGGACAATTGTGCAGGCTATAGAAAAAGACTGTAAAGAACAGAGACCAAGGACCCAGCAGACCCCACTGTTAGGATTCCTGCT